>NW_017718471.1:0-10608 GCF_001865875.1 Lupinus angustifolius
AGGTTGGAACACTATAAGAAAAATGTCTTCCTTCGCCATCGTAGATTTTTGCCTTCAGATCATCACTATCGACGATGGAGAAAAGCATTTGATGGAAACAATGAAGAAGGTCGTGCTCCTTTGCTGTTGATAGGTGACCAATTATTTCAAAAGCTAAAGGGTTTGAATACTAACTTTGGTAAACCTTTTGCAAAAGAAATTGTTACAAGTGGGTGGAAGAAAAGGTCAATATTCTTTGAATTGCTATATCGGAGTTCATTATATATAAGACATTTCCTCGATGTTATGCATATTGAAAAAAATGTGTTTGAAAGTCTCTTTGATACCTTAATCAATGTCCCTGGTAAGACCAAAAATGGCTTGAATGCAAGGTTGGAGTTGGTTAGTATAGGAATAAGAAAGGAATTGGGTCCGATAATGAAGGGAAAACGTACATTTCTACCTCGAGCAACTTATACTTTGTCGAGGAAGAAGAAAATGGAATTTTATAAATTTATTCATGGTGTTAAAGTTTTAGAAGGGTACTCTTCCAACATTCAGAACCTCATGATTGTCATATACTTATGGAGCATTGCTTGCCTATTGGAATACGATCAATTCTACCTAAAAAAGTTCGAGGAACCATAACTAGGTTATGCTTCTTCTTCAAGGAAATTTGTAGCAAAGTGATTGACCCTGAGAAATTACGTGCATTGCAAAGACAAATTATTTTGACTTTGTGTGAGCTTGAAATGAATTTCCCACCTTTTTCTGACATAATGGTTCATCTAAGCATTCATCTTGTTCGAGAGACACAACTATGTGTCCCTTCCTATATGAGATGGATGTACCACTTTGAGCATTATATGAAGACATTAAAAGGGTATATGAAGAATCGATCAAGACTAGAGTGTTGTACTGTCGAGCGATATGTTGTTGAATAAGTTCTTGATTTTTGTATCGGATACCTTACCGATGGTGATTTCATGGGCATTCCAAAGCCTCGATATGCAAAAAAAAATACATTTGGTGAAGCTATTACTTGGAATGAAATATTGACTTTAACAAGAACCGAATTGGAGCAAGCACACTTATATGTTTTACATAATGCCGACGAGGTTGAGCCATATGTTGAAACACACAAGGATATGCTAAGGAAGTGTTACCCAAGTAAGAATGAAAACTGGATTTTCAAAAGAGCATAATCGGTGTTTCATAAAGTGGCTAAAAAATCACATTAATGAGGAGTTGAATATAAATGCAATTCGGTTTCCGAAAGATTGAAATGGCTAGCCAATGGTCCAACCCTTTATGTCTTATCCTACACTGGTTACTTGATTAATGAGTTCACATTTTATACGAAAAAATAAGATGATCAAAGTAAAATGCAAAATAGTGGTTTGACTCTTGTTGCTCGAACTTTACACATGTCAAGTGCATATGGGAATTGGATTACACAATGTTTAGGATGCCGGTTTTTTATTGTATGTGAGTTCCGAGTTGATGAGTTAGGATTCATGCAAGTGGATCTTAATAGGCCAGGATATAAAGATGAGTCATTTATTCTAGCATCACATGCTCAACAAGTATTCTATGTTAGTGACCTAACTGATATGAAATGGTTCATTGTTCTTTTAACTAACAAAATAATCGTCAATTATATTGATGACCAAAAATATGAAGATATTGATGAAGATGATCCTTTTTTTGGGACATATCAGTCGCGTGAGAACGGACCAACTACGGATGATGATTTATATACAAGAGATGATCACGATGAAGGGCTTTGGGTAAATCAATATTCTCCTCCAGACAATGATGACCCTAAAAGACAAAAACAATCAAAGAAAAGGAAAAAAATAGATGCAAGTAGTCTTTGTATAATTTTGATTGTTTGTAATTTGTATAATATTGTTTCTTTGTAATTTGTGTAATTATTTTATTTGTAATTATGTACTATGTCAAAACATAATTGACATGATATTCATTATTTGTATTTTGTATTGTATTGATGTTTAATAAAACAAACTTCTGGTCTGTATTAATGTGTCTGTATTGTTCAGAATGTATAAATGTATGTGCTGTTGAGAATGTATGTTCTGCTAATAAATATATATCCATGTATTAATTTATACAAATCAACGGCGAATTCTAGAGGAAGCCCTGACATGCGCTATTGTAAAGGATAACTACAACATCGCTTTTTATAGAAAGCGACGTGATACATTATTAATACAACAACACTATGCATGTGACGTGCAATTGTATTAAGGTGTTGTTTGAGAAAATTTATAAATAATACAACAACGTTTTTTTGTTATTGCGCTGTTAAATATATGCACTTCAACAGTGCAACAACAAGCAATGTTAATAAGACCTATAAAATGCACTTTTTATTTAAGACTATATGACAGCACTTTGTGGATGATGTGTTGTTGTATTGATTCACTATATGACAGTGCTTTGTGGACGAGGTGTTGTTGTATTGATCCATTATATCACAACGCTTTTTGTTTGTTACGATGTGGTATATAATCAATATAATAACGTTTGTGAAGTGCTATTAATGATTAGCATATACTACTTCGGTCAAACAGAAAGCGCATGAAATTGTTGTTATACATATAAAATAAGCGCCGTTGAACGACAACTCTGGCGTAGTGATGGTTTCACGTTGAAATTATTGGAGACTAATTTGGTGTTTTAAATTTATTATGGACTAACTTGGTAAGGTCAAAAAACATGAGAGACCAAAATAAATATTTACTCTTAATTTTATATATTTCACAAAATACAAAGGTAACTTAGAGAATTACAAGTTTGAATATAATTAAAGAAGCATATTCAATGCAATTATAAAAAACATTATGTAGGTTTTGCAATCCAATCAGAATAGGATATTGCAGGCTAATCTTTCTTTCGTTGATTCACAACCATGATTTCACCTTCATAGATTCAGACGCAACTATAGATCATAACGAGCATTATGCAGTTACAAATACTCTCCGAAAAAGTTAAAGTTAAAATACTATATTATCATAACGAGCATTCAAAGAGCGTCAATTTTCATTCCAAAATCATATATTATCAACGCATCTGTAAATCATTTCAGCAATACTATATGAGAGGTAAAAAATTTGTTTTGTTGAGAAATGAAGAAATAAATTCTATTATGAAGATATGTGGTTGTCTAGATGAGTAACTGACACATCAATTGATTTTGAAGTTTTGTTGATTAGTGGATAGAGTAATTGAAAAATATATTTCTATCATTTTGAATTTTTTATATTTAAGGTTATTCACATAATTTAAGAAATTATTAGATGATATAAAAATTCAATACAACTTGACTACATAGTCACATTTAATGTACATTGAAAACTAGATTAAAAAAGAAGTGAAGAAAAATATGGTGAAAAATGATAATAAATAATGGTATAATTGGAAAGTAAAATATAAATATGAATTGGCTTTCAAAAAATATAATTTTTTTTTTGAATAAAATGAAAAGGTTAAAACATTAAAAAATATTAAATGATTAGAGCAACAAAAGTTTTAAATTTTTTTAATAAAATGTCATTTCCTCATTAGTGGAAATATTGGAAATGATGTTTTTTATTTTCAAAAAATTTAGAAATAAAGTTCACGTTTTCGGAAATATAAAATGGAAACAACAATACAAAGATATTTTCATCATCCTTTTATGTTTTTATTGAAAATAAAAATAAAAAATGACCAAAACAAACACAACCTTAAATTCTTCCTTTTTCTAATGACAAAGAAATGCAATGTTCTTTTGTGTACTTAGATAACTGGAATTAAGAGATCCAAACTGGACAAAACATGTCAAATTTATTTTAATACTAGTGGTGTGAAAATATGGTTTGATATTTATCTTAAGACAACTGATCACTGTTCTTCAAAGTTGATGCAAAGACTTGTATTAAATAAAACTAAGATCTTTTTGGACATAAAAATTACTAGGATTAACGCTGGTAATAATAAAAGCTTATCTATCAAAATATTATTGACTTATATTATTCAATAGGCTAATAATAAACCAGGCTTATTTCTCATAAACTATTACTACCAACTCTCCTGCCTAATTTTGGTGGATTTAAAGTAATCACACCATAAAAGCTTAAAATTTTGAAGTTAGGGTCGTAGGTGATTCATAAACTCTCCACCAATGCCACCACCATAGTGTCCATCATCTCCACCCATTCCACCACCAAATCCTCCACTTCCACCGCCAATGCCGCCACCACCAAAACCACCTCCTATCCCACCACCAAGTCCTCCACTTCCCCCACCATATCCACCACCTATTCCGCCTCCATTGCCGCCGCCAATGCCCCCACCATATCCACTGCCTATTCCGCCTCCATTTCCAACACCACCCCCACCATATCCACCACCTATTCCGCCTCCTAATCCTCCATTGCCGCCTATGCCACCACTGCCACCATAGGCATGCAATTGGTGGAAAGATGTCATGCGATCTTCACCAACTCCACCAAGGTTCCTAGCACTAGTATTGGCCATGCAAATAATTGAAGCAAGAAAAGCATGCAAAAACAACTTATAAAGCATATTCATTAGTATTTAGGAGAATATTATATCATATAATTATACTGAAAGATATAAAATATATAGAGGATTCATAACCTATATATACGAGTGAATTGGAGAGAGTTTAGTGTTATACTTGCCGTTGGCCCACGTAATACGTGTTCTTACAGCTATTGTTACCCTTGTGAAGAATCCTAATCCAAGATCCACACTAGCTATGTAGATGAATCACGAAAATTTTATGGTAGTGTAAAATTGTAAATGGACTTTTTATCTGTGCATTTTGCTATAACTTTTTTATTATTTATCAGATAGGTCCAACCTTTTGAAACTCGTAGGTTAAGTCAGGATTTCTGTACTGAACTATTTTTTAAAGAAACTCGTGTCTTCCTTTTCTTTAATTGTTTTAATAAGAATTATGTCTTGCACACATGATTTCACTTATTTAACATTTTTATTTAATGAAATCCTGCTTGGGGTAACGATTTCTTTGTAACACGTAGAAAGCTAAATTATTTCCTCACAATAACATTGTCTATGGAAATAGGAACACCACTATTATAAATATAGAATATTGTTTTGATACTACCAAAAATGTATCATCATGTTATGGTAAAGAATTAATCTCTCTTTTTGTTTGTGGTTATTACTCCCAACAAATGTCGCTCACAAGAATTAAACTCTTAACATTTTGATTATCTTGGGGATCTAGTTATTTCTTATACGACTAGACCAACACCTTGTTGTTTATAAATATGAAATATGTGAACAGGAGAACATAATTAACATATCATATAAATTCCCTAAAACTGCAGTCCTATTTGATTCTATGAAGAATAATAACTAATTCGTGGGTAAGCTATGTTAAGGTATGCGGGATACTTAGTTTTATTAAATAAAATATTATAAAAAGCAATATAATTTTTAATGGCATCACATATTATGCAGTACCACACATATGCAAGGATATAAACTGAATATATTCATAGGGTATTTATGTCGACTTCTCAAAAAAATAAAAATAAAATAAACTCAGTAAGCTAAGTAACACATTACGATATAAAATTATTAGTTAACATAATATGAGTAAGTAAACATACCCCTATGGAAAAATTATCTTAATATTAGTTAACATAATGCACGAGTTTTTAATAAAAATTAAAGGAAAAAAATATGTACCCAAGCACGATTTCAGAAAATAAAAACTAAAAAATTATAAACCTTAGAATCGTGTATCCAAGGCATAATTTTGGTATAAAAAAGGAAGTGAAATTTTATGTACAAGAAGCGTAATATTATTGCAATTGGCATTGTGAATTTGTGATGGTGCAATTTAAAACACTAGTGCATAGACTTGCAGTAGGCAGGGCTTCACTCCCCAACAGCATCTAAGATATTTTTATTTAGTTTATGTATTGTGTAAGTGGTAGAGTATTTAGTTTAGTAAGTTACCTTCATTTTAGGGAAGTTATCATATTTAACTTTGAAATTAATTGTAACTCTTTTTCTTGGCCTATTTTAAGGTTGTTATTTAATGCATAAGATATATCAGTTTGCAATTTTCTTTTGCTAATATTGGTACCAAGAGTTAGTGATAACAAAGAAAAAGCAACTTTCCTTTTTTTATATTCTGCAGCAGCAACACAGCCATTCCACGATTTTAGTAATTGTGTGAATTCTAATTCTACTGCAACGTGAATTCTGGAGTAATTGAGTGAAAATAGGAGCCAGAAAAAGAAACAGCCATTCCACTTATTTTCACTGCAGAAACAGAACTCCAGAAAATAATTTCACGATGCAGAAAATAATTTCCAGAATTACAGCAAGTTGAAAAAATGGCTAGTGACAATTTTATGCAATCAGCCATTTCACATTTTGATGGTCACTATGAACACTTTAGCATGTTGATGAAAAATCTCTTAATGTCCAATGAGTATTGACAAGTGAATGAAGATGGTGTTGCAACACCAGAAGAAGGTATGGAACTTATTGTTGCACAAATCAGAGAGCATGATGCAATGAAGTTGAAAGACTTGAGAGCCAAAAATTTCTTATTTCAAGCCATTGATCCCTCTATCCTAGAAACCATTCTTTTCAAAGAAACTTCCAAGGATATTTGGGATTCAATGAAGAAAAAATACCAAGGCTCCTCTAGAGTCAAACGTGCTCAATTTCAAGCCTTGAAAAGGGACTTCGAAACTTTGTGATAGGAATAGAAAGGTTAAGCCTATGATTAAAAATGTATATAAAAGAGGGAAGAGGAATGTTTGGCTAAATAAATAGCAAAATTCCTTCTTTACCCTTGGGTAGTTAATTCTGTTAGGAATTAAGGGCTATTAATAGAAGGTTGGTTGGGTAGTTAAGCAGTTAGAGAGATTGATCATTCTGATTTAGGAAAATCAGAGAGGGGGTTAGGATTCTGGAATCCTAGCATTGTTCTTAATCATCTTCTTCATTGTAATACTCTTCTTCTATCAATAATATTCATAGAACCCTTGCAGAATCATATTGATTCTGTGTTAGGGGCATTCTTTTTCCTATTCTCTTCTTAATTTCTAATTCTTAGATACCAGTGCTTAACACTGGTATCAGAGCACCTTTCTTGGTGCCTGAGGTGTGGAACCCTAACGCCACCGCTGCTAAATCCAAATTTATGGTGTCAACGAGAAGTATGGCCAAGGAGGGAGAAGAAGGAACCCACGAACTTGTTGATGCGAGAAAAGAAAGGGAAGAAATTCGACTAAGGTTGGAACTGAATGAAGCCAGAATGAACAAGACAAAGGAGTTGCTTGCCGCCATCGCTGAGAAATTAGGGATTTCAAGAAAGGGGGCTTCGAATGAGGAAACTAGTGAGAATGGTGAAGAAGTTGACAGTAGAAGGGACTTCCACGGGGTGGATCGTTGGCGCAAACTGGAAATACCAGTTTTTATGGGTGATGATGCATTTGGATGGGTGCAGAAATTGGAAAGGTATTTTGACCTCAGAACCCTAACAGAAACAGAGAAGATGCAAGCAACCTTGGTAGCTTTGGAAGGGAAAGCTCTAAGCTGGTTCCAATGGTGGGAAGGATGTAACCCATCACCTACTTGGGAGGGGTTCAAACTCGCAGTAGTACGAAGATTCCAACCTTCGATGGTTCAGAATCCTTTTGAGTTGCTATTGTCTCTAAAACAGGAAGGGAGTGTAGAATCTTATGTTGAAGAGTTTGAGAGGTATGCTGGAGCTTTGAGGGGGGTTAACCAAGAATTTGTACGAGGAGTGTTCCTTAATGGGCTCAAGGAAGAGGTAAGGGTAGAAGTTAGGCTTTATGAGTTGAAATCTCTGCCTGAGATAATTCAGAAAGCAATCCTTATTAAACAGAAGAATCATGTGGTGAGTAAAAGGCCCAATTCCAATTTTTCTAGGGCCCCAGGATCTTTTCGAGGGAGTTCTTACAATAAAGTGGTCACTTTGGATCCTTCATCTGCTAGCAGTAATAGGAGGGAAGGCTCTTCAGTGGGAAGTGGGGGAGGATTCTCAAATTTAACCAAGAAGCAGAGAGTAATAAGGGGAATGGGGAATTCAAGAGGCTCACCAATGCTGAGATGAGGGAAAAAGGGGAGAAGGGATTATGCTTTAGGTGTGATGAGCCTTTCAATAGGGATCATGTGTGTAAGCATAAGCAATTAAGGACTCTCATTCTAGCTGATGGAGAAGAGGTGGAGGAAGGGACAGAAGAAGAAATAGAGAGTCTAAATTCTCTACAATTATCTCTATATTCCATGAAGGGGCTCACTTCTACCAAGTCCTGGAAAATAGAAGGAAGGATAGGAACCCATCCCATAATCATTTTGCTGGATTGTGGAGCCTCACACAATTTCATTTCCAAAAATTTGGTAGAGCAACTGCAGTTGAAGGTGGTTGCCACAAAAGCTTATGTGGTGGAAGTTGGTGATGGTCATCACATCAAGGGTATGGGTAAGTGTGCTGAACTGAAAATTGATGTGCAACAACTAGAGGTGGTTCAAGATTTTTATTTGTTTGGGTTGAAGGGTGTGGATATTGTGCTGGGTTTAGAGTGGTTGGGAAGTCTGGGGGAGGTTATGGCTGATTTTGGGAAGATGAAGCTTAGGGTGAAGGTAGGGGATTCTATCATTACCTTAAAGGGAGACCCTGCTCTGGCTAAAGCAGAGTTATCCTTGAAGGCATTTATGCAAGTCTTGATCAAAAAAGGAGAAGGGTTGTTGGTCCACTGTGATGCTACTCCCCAGAGGACAGATTCAGAGATTCCTGGCCAAATCAGAGAGGTGTTGTTGAGGTTTCCAGAGGTTTTCCAGGATCCTAAAGGCTTGCCTCCATGTAGGAGACAAGACCATGCTATTCATCTCAAGGAGGGGCAGAGATACCTCACCTTAGGCCCTACAAGTGTCCTTATTACCAGAAAACTGAGGTGGAGAAATTGGTGTCTGAAATGCTAGAGGCAGGGGTGATTAGGCCCAGTATTACCCCTTACTCTAGTCCCATTATTCTGGTCAAGAAAAAGGATGGAGGATGGAGGTTTTATGTGGACTATAGGGCACTCAATAAAATCACTATCCCCAACAAATTTCCTATCCTTGTAGTGGAAGAATTATTGGATGAGTTGGGTGGGGCCATGGTATTCTCCAAGCTGGATCTGAAATCAGGGTACCACCAAATAAGGATGAGGGAGGAATATATAGCTAAGACAACATTCAGAACCCATGAGGGTCACTATGAATTCCTGGTGATGCCCTTTGGATTAACCAATGCTCCCTCTACCTTCCAAGCCCTAATGAATGAGATTCTGAACCTTATTTGAGGAAGTTCACCTTAGTTTTTTTTGATGATATATTAGTGTATAGCCAGGATTTGGCTACTCATTTTCAGCATCTACAGGCAGTGCTAGAATTATTGGTAGAGCATTCCCTAAAGGCCAATTGGAAGAAACGTAGTTTTGGGCAGTTTAGTATTGAGTATCTAGGGCATGTCATAACAGGGCAGGGGGTATCTGCAGATGAATCTAAGGTTGAGGCTATTAAATCTTGGCCAAGACCTACTAATGTGAAGGGTTTGAGGGGATTTTTGGGTCTCACAGGGTATTATAGAAGATTTGTGAGAGATTATGGTAAATTAGCCAAGCCCCTCACCAACTTGCTTAGGAAGGATTCCTTCCTCTCGTCAGAAGAAGCCTCTAATGCCTTTGAAGGCTTGAAATCTGCTATGATGAGTCTTCCTAGTCTTGTTGTTCCTGATTTCTCTAAAGGGTTTGTAGTTGAAACAGATGCTTCAAACCAAGGATTGGGTGCTGTATTGATGCAAGAGGGGAGGCCACTGGCCTTTTGGAGTCAAGGACTTTCCTTGAGGGCACAACAGAAGTCTGTCTATGAAAGAGAACTCATGGCTTTGGTACAAGCCATTCAGAAGTGGAGACATTATTTGATGGGCAGGCACTTCATCATCAAGACAGATCAAAAAAGCCTTAAGTTTCTCACTGATCAGAGGTTATTCTCTGAGGATCAATTCAAATGGGCAGTAAAATTGATTGGGCTAGATTTTGAAATACAATATAAACCAGGAAGGGACAACTCAGTAGCAGATGCTTTATCTAGGCAGAAAATGTACTCTGCTTTGTCTATGGTTAACAATGATGATTTGGATTCTTGGACTGAGGGATTACAGAATGATGACAAGTGGAGGAAAGTGATGCAAGATCTGGTGATATCTCCCACCTCTCACCCTGGATTTGAATTGAAGAAGGGTACCTTGTATTACAAGGACAGGTTGGTAGTAGCTAAGGCCTCAAACAGAGTCCCCTATATTATAGCAGAATGCCATGAGACCCCTATGGGGGGACATTCAGGTTATTTCAAGACTTTTAAAAGGATTGCCAGCTTTTTGTTCTGGGAGGGAATGAAGACAGATATTAAAACCTATGTGCAAGAATGTGAGGTTTGCCAGAGGAGTAAGTACTATAACTTAGCTCCTGCTGGTTTGCTCCAACCTCTGCCAATTCCCCAACAAGTCTGGATGGATATATCCATGGACTTCATTGGAGG
>NW_017718472.1:0-385 GCF_001865875.1 Lupinus angustifolius
AATTGCAGGAACATGAGTTAGAACTTAGCCAATTAGACCAACATGAGGAACAAGAGAAAAATAAGAAGAACATTTCTCCGAAAGCAAAAGTTGACAAATATGATTCATCCAGTGACGAATCAGAGAATGATGATTCAGATGATATGAGCATGTTTGTAAAGAAATCCAGCAAGTTCCTTAAAAGGAACAAAGGTGCAAGAAGTGGTCAAATAAAGAAGTTCTCCAAGAACAATGATGCCTCCAACTCAAGTCAAAATTTTACATGCTTTGGATGTGGCAAATCTGGCCACATGAAGATGGACTGTCCAAACTTAAAGAAAAGTTCCTTCAAAGGAAAGAACGACACTAAGACCGGACGAAGGGCATACATAGCTTGGGAAGATAA
>NW_017718473.1:0-4167 GCF_001865875.1 Lupinus angustifolius
AATTATCTAAAATATTTCTAAAACAAAAATTTGAATTAGATGCATTTAGAAATAGACCTTCATCATCCTCATGCCAAAATTGCATCACCCTTGAGACTAAAGTTTCAACATTGAGTCTTGAACTCAATAAACTTAACAAGAATGGAAAGAGTTTAGAAAAGGTCATAAATGATCAAAGACACTTATCAGACCGTAGAGGTCTAGGCTATTCTAATAGCCATGGTTTTAAGAAACCAAGTGTCAAAAGAAAAATTATCTTCCAAAAGGAAAGTATCCATACTCCATAAATGGGTTGAGAAAGGCACTAACCCCTTAGGATCCAAGGAATATTGGATACCTAATAAAACGTAATCTGTTTTGCAGGAAGATTTGAGAGCCGCCTGCAACTTATGGTATCTGGATAGCGGCTGCTCAAAACATATGACGGGCGATAAAAGCAAATTCTCTGTCCTGACTCCAAGGGACAAAGGATACGTCACATATGGTGACAATAACAAAGGAAGAATACTTGGAGTTGGTAGAATTGGAAAGCCACCCTCAACTACAATAGAAGGAGTATTATATGTTGAAGGACTCAAGCATAACCTTCTAAGCATAAGTCAATTATGCGACAAAGGATTTCAAGTGGCATTCTACCCAGACAAATGCATCATCAAAAGTAAGGATTCCAATAACTCTAAACTTGTCGGTAAGCGAATAAATAACATTTATATGATTGACATAAATTCTGCATTACCTGTAACATGTTTAGTTGCAAATGATAATAATGATGCATGGCTTTGGCATAGGAGAATAGCTCACATTCATATGGAACATTTGAATAAGCTAATTAAGAAAGACTTGGTTGTTGGCTTACCTAAAATGAAGTTTGTTAAAGACAAACTATGTAGTGCTTGTCAAATGGGTAAGCAAACAAAAACGTCTTTTAAACCAAAGAATATAGTTTCTTCTGATAGACCATTACAATTGCTTCACATGGATTTATTTGGTCCCTCAAGGACAAAAAGTTTTGGTGGAAATTATTATGCTCTAGTTATAGTAGATGATTTCTCTAGATACACTTGGACTCTATTTTTAAGTTCATAAGAATGAGGCATTCAAAGCCTTTAGCATTTATGCTAAAAGAGTCCAAAATGAAAAATCTTTAAAAATCGCTGCTATAAGAAGTGATCATGGGGGAGAATTTCAAAACTCTTCTTTCGAAGAATTTTGTGATGATCTAGGGATCAATCATAACTTTTCTGCTCCTAGAACACCACAACAAAATGGTGTTGTAGAGAGAAAGAATAGGTCCTTAGAAGAACTAGCTCGAACAATGTTGAATGAAACTAACCTCCCAAAATATTTTTGGGCTGATGAAGTTAGTACTGCTTGTTACGTTTCGAATCGAGTTCTTATAAGGCCAATTCTTAAGAAAACCCCCTATGAACTCTTTAAAGGAAGAAAACCAAACATCTCTCATCTACATGTATTTGGCTGTAAGTGTTTTGTTTTAAACAATGGTAAGGACAACTTGGGTAAGTTTGATGCAAAAGCAGATGAAGGAATCTTCCTTGGCTATTCTCTCACGAGTAAAGCCTATAGAGTTTTCAATAAAAGGACTCTAGCCATGGAAGAATCAGTTCATGTATCTTTTGATGAAACTAATCCTGTTGTAAAGGATGTAGTATCTTGTGATGATGATGATTTACCAAGTTCTCCTGCCAAAGAAACTTCTATTGTTGACATTACAACCAATACTGAGGAATTGAGAATGGATGATGATCTATCCTCTCAAGAAGAGCATAACCACTCAGACTTGCCTAAAGAATGGAGGACCCATCGAAACCATCCTATTGATAACATCATCAGCGATATGAGTAAAGGTATAACTACACGCAGAATGCTTGATGCATGTTTAAACATGGCTTTTTTTTTCTCCAATTTAACCATCTAAGATTGATGATGCAATCGAAGATGAGCACTGGATTCTTGCTATGCAAGAAGAATTAAACCAGTTTGAAAGAAATGAGGTATGAGAACTTGTTCCTAGACCTAAGAATAGGCATGTTATAGGAACCCGTTGGGTTTTTAGAAACAAATCTGATGAAAATGGTATTATTGTTAGAAACAAAGCTAGACTAGTAGCCCAAGGATACAATCAGGAAGAAGGTATTGATTTTGATGAAACATTTGCTCCTGTTGCTAAACTTGAAGCTATTAGGCTATTGCTTGCATATGCTTGTTCTCTTAATTTTCAGCTTTATCAAATGGACGTCAAGAGCGCATTTCTCAATGGCTATATTCAAGAAGAGGTATTTGTAGAGCAACCTCCTGGTTTTGAAGACTACAAACATCCCTCTCATGTTTTCAAATTAAAGAAAGCCCTCTATGGCCTAAAGCAAGCTCCTCACGCATGGTATGTTTGTCTAACGAACTTTCTAACAGAAAAAGGTTTCACAAAAGGGAAGGTCGACACTACTCTATTTATTAAGAAAATTAATCATCATACTTTATTAGTTCAAATTTATGTTGATGATATTATTTTCGGTTCTACTAATGAAAATTTGTGTAGTGATTTTAGCAAAATGATGCAAGGGGAATTTGAAATGTCCATGATGGGTAAGTTGAACTATTTTCTTGGACTTCAAATAAAACAGCTTGATAATGGCATCTTTGTGAGTCAATCCAAATATTGCAAAGACTTGTTAAAAAGATTCGATATGGATGACTGCAAGCCGATAGCTACTCCCATGGGATCAGGAACATACATCGATGCAGATGAACCCGGTAAATGTATTGAAATATCTAAATATCGAGGTATGATCGGATCTCTCTTGTACTTAACTGCTAGTAGACCTGATATAATGTTTAGTGTATGTTTGTGTGCTCGCTATCAATCTAAACCTAAAGAATCACACCTAGTTGTTGTTAAGAGAATCTTGAAATATCTAAAAGGTACAACTGACGTTGGATTGTGGTACCCTAAAGAAAGTGTATGTGAACTGGTTGATACTCGGATTCAGATTTTTCTGGATGCAAATCTGAGAGAAAAAGTACAAGTGGTACTTGTCACATTTTAGGCAATGTTTTAGTTTCTTGGTCTTGCAAGAAACAAGCATGTGTAGCTCTAAGCACTGCTGAGGCTGAATACATAGCAGCAGGTAGTTGTTGTGCCCAAGTGTTGTGGCTTATGCAACAATTACGAGATTATGGCTTAGACTTAGGCTACATTCCGCTGAAATGTGATAATACTAGTGTTATTAATCTCACAAAGAATCCGATTATGCATTCTAGAACCAAACATATAGATATAAGACATCACTTTCTAAGGGAACATGTTCAAAAGAAGGATGTATCTGTAGAATTTGTTGATACTCATAATCAACTCGCAGACATTTTCACTAAACCTTTGGCAAAAGAACCTTTTTATAAAATTAGACTTGAACTAGGCATTCTTGATGAAGCTTACTTGTCCTAAAAATGCTTTTATATGATTATGTGTATGCTTCACCATGTTATCTCATGCCTACTTGAACTTAATTATGTGCATTAATGCTTATATGCTTCTATTTTTGGGTTAAAATCTTTTTCATAACTCTAAAATAGCATAAAAATGGTTTTTCTAGAGTCAGTAACCGATTATCCACTTTGAGTAACCGGTTACTCAAACATGCTGTTTGCCATTTTTAAAATTTTAAATTAGAGTAACCGATTACTCAGAATGAGTAACCGATTACTCTAAGCAGGTATTTAAGGGAAAATTGCATTTTTCAGAACCTCATCTTCTTCCCTCTACTCTCTAACTCGTGGTCAACCTAGAATCTTCAATTCTTAACCATTTTGGGTGATTTTTGTGTCCATTCATATCACATTATTCATTCTAAACACTTCTACACCATATTTTCGTGATTAGTGGCCCGAATCAAAAACCCCCAAAATCTCCAAAACCCAAAAACCTATCAGTGCATAATTCTGAACATATGCTTTTATGTTTGTAATATTTGTATGCTTTGAACATCTACTACTATGTTTTTATGTTTGAACAATATTTGATTTTTTGCTCTGATATTATGCTATTATACTATGCACTGTTATTATTGCTATATCAATTGTGCTATATATCATGTATGCTATATATATATTGTGCTGGACTCTTGACTTTTCTACTTTTTGATGAAGTCAAAA
>NW_017718474.1:0-8486 GCF_001865875.1 Lupinus angustifolius
CCCACTTTGAGTAACCGGTTACTCAAACCTGCTGTTTGTCAATTTTTAAAATTTTAAATTAGAGTAACTGATTACTCAGAAACCTTCAAAGGGTGTTTGTAAACTCTATATAAAGGCTCTAAACTCTCACACAAACAACACACAATATACAAGAGAATACATACAACTTTCATACTATTTTCTCAAAAGCTCTCACACTTTTCTTAGAACTTATCTTTGAACTCTTTGCAACTTGTTCTTAAACTTTCAAGTTAATTTTGCAAAGTTGCTTTAAGTGTTTCAAAGACTTTTACAAAAGAGCATTATATACTTCTATATATATTCAGAGTTTGGATTGCAAGTTACATAAGTTTCATACTTGTAAAGGCAATCTGCCATAGTTGAATATTCTTCATTCTTGTAAAGAATTCTTTCTTTCACGGGGTGTGAAAAGAAAGGGGAATAGATTCACTTGGAAAGGTGTTTTCCAAGGGTATAAGAATTAGGGAGTGTGTAAGGTACATAGAGATCTCGGGGTGAGATATTGTAATTACAACTCATAATTCTTAGTGGAAAAATCTCTTGTGCGGCAAGAGTACTGGATGTAACCTTCGGTGGACAGGAAGGTGAACCAGTATAAAAACTCCTTGTGTACTCTCTTCTCCTTATCTCTTTCATTTTATTTCCTATTATTTTTCTGCATATTATTCCGCTGCACTTTAACTTTGATTTTGCAGAAAAAGCGGCCATTATTTTAAGACAACTAATTCACCCCCCCTCTTAGTTGCACTCTGATACTTACAAAACTCACAAAAACATTGAATAAAAAGAGAAGAAGTACAAAAACAAAAAATGAAATGAAAAGTTTAAAGCCATTCAAAAGGCACAACCTCGGTCTTCCAACATTCTAAGGATTATTGTCAACCGTAAACAAACTAAGAGATTACGCTCCTTAGTTAGTTGGATACAGGGGTTTATAACTTCGGGATTTTGTGCTGCTATAATTAAAGGTGCAATCTTGGTAAAAAAATTCTTTGCTCTAAAGATTGTCATCAACCACATATTAAGCTAATGGACTACGCTCCTTAAGTCCTAACTGTGGGGTCATACATATGAAACATGCAAAATGGTTTCTTTTATAAATTTTTCATTTTATTATAGATCAATATTTGAAAATAAATTGCATTCACTCCAGATCAGTATTGCTCCGCAACACCCCTACTACACCAACTCCGAGCTAAACAAATGGTTGAATCTACAGACCTCAGCCAGGACACTAGTGCTGAATTAGCTAGTATGAGAGAGCAGATGGCGGAGATGTTCCACATCCTGAAACTCTCTGGATTGAAAAAGAAAAGAATGCCACTACCAGGCCACAACCTCATTCAAGGTCCAGAAATCCCAGTCAGAGGCCCAGTACTAGCCAACCTCAAGAGGGACACGACACCAACACAAGACATCAGACTCCACCAAAGGACTTAAGTGATGATCCTGATTATGATCCCCCTCGAGAGATAACTAGAACTCAAAGGACTCCCCAAGGCAGTAATGCGCCGACTACGTAAAAGGAGAAAGAGAAATGGAGTTCGATTGAAGAGAGGTTGAAGGCTATTGAAGGAGCCACTTGTCCGGAACTCAAGAATGCTTTCAAAATGTGCCTAGTGCCCAATGTGGTACTCCCACCCAAGTTCAAAGTGCATAAATTCGAAAAGTATAATGTGACCACTTGTCCCAAAAGTCATTTGCACATATACGCTAGGAATACAATTTGCAACGATAAGCTCTTGATTCATTGCTTTCAAGACAATTTGGTTGGAGCAGCTATGAGTTGGTATTAGAGGTGGCAATATGGGCTTGGCCCGACGGGCCAGCCCGTTCGGATAGCTATTTTTAGCAGGCCGGGCTGAGGATTTTAGCCCAAAAACCCATATTCAGCCCGTTTTAGTAGCCCATTTTTTAGACGGGCCAAGGAGGGCTAGGCTGGCCTGGCGGGCCATTGTTAAAAAATAAAAAAACAAAAGTGTGTGACACTATGCTGTGCGTGGGGCGTGGCAACTGACAGGCTCTCTTAGTTTAAGACTATGTTGGTTTCTTCTTTAGAATTTACAAGTTTTAAGCTAAGATGTTATGTTGTTATTGTAATATTGTAGACTTATGTTTGTGATTTTTTGTTTTAAAAGACATTTATCAAGTTTGTTGATTATTTTTTGTCTAAAAGTTTTAATTATGTAAATTTTGGAGGGGGAAACGGGCCAGCCCGTCAGCCTGCCAGCCCTGCAAAATATGGGCCGGGCTGGCATTTTGAGCCCTTTTAACAATACGGGTTGGGCCAGCCCTTATTTTGGCAGGCTGGGCCGGGCCGGGCTGGCCCACATTGCCACACCTAGCTGGTATATCCGACTGGAGAAAACTTAGATCCGGACGTTCTTGGATCTATCCAATGCTTTCGTCAAATAGTACAAATATAATGAGGATGCTACACCAGACAGAGTCCAACTACAGAACATGGCTAAGAAATCATTAGAGAATCTCAAAGAGTATGTTCAGAGATGGCAGAGACTAGCATCTCAGGTTCTTCCAAGGCTAGATGAAGAGGAACGATTGTCGATCTTCATCGACACCCTGCAAATCCCATACTATGAACGTCTCATGGGTAACGTGACGACCAACTTTAATGCTCTAATTAAAGTGGGAGAAAAGTTGGAAGGAGGAATCAAAAGTGGGAAAATTTATGAAGAAGGTTCAGGCTCCGGAAAGAAGCCTGCTTCCATGAGGAAGAAGGATGCAGAGACCCATTTCATTTCTGCAGAACCAAAGAGGTTCCAACACCGAAACAAAAACCAGAACAATTATCGTGCGCCCTCTCGGTTTGCACAGAACCACATACAAAACCAAAGTCCAACACAAAACCGAATACCAACCTATAACCCACAAAATCAAAACAGCAACACCTATCAGCCCAGACAAGGTTACACACAATATCCAAGAAATAAAAACTACTATCAATAAGAGAGGAGGACGCCGATGTTTGACCGAATCCCGATGACGTACACTGATTTGTTCGCCTATCTCCAAAGACAGGGGAAGATCACACCAATCCTAGGAAAAATCCCTAAAAACCCCGAGCCATGGTACAATGAAAATGTCAATTGCACCTATCATTCTGGGGAAGTAAGACATTTGGTGGAAGACTGTAGGGCTTTCAAATTTAAGGTTCAAGACCTCATCAACGCCAAGCGAATTGATTTCAGGGAAACTAGACCCAATATAACTAGAAATCCTCTACCCAACCATGGAAATCAGGAAGTAAATGCTATAGAAACAAAGAGCGAGGTTGTAGTCATCGACAAGGTTGAAGACGTGAAGATGCCCATGGGGTTCATCTTCTGTGAAATGTTCTGGAAGGGTTTGGTAGAAGTTATTATCTATGAAACAAACAACAGTGATGTGAAGAGTTGCGAAATGCACGGACGTGTGGGTTGCAGTTTGGAGGAATGTAAAGAATTCAAATCGCTTTTTCAAAAAATGATGGACTTGAAACTGATTGCCATCGGCGGAAGGTCCTCATGCTATGGGATTAATGTTGTAGAGAAGATTCAAAAGGAAATACCTATGTTCATACGCATGTATGAACCTGTCATAAATCCACCCGGGGGTGTTCATACATGTTTCTCTCAGCGTCAATGGGAACCATTCATCCGGCAAATGGAGCCAGTGATAACAGGGGGGAGCCCATTCCCATATGAATCAAAGAAGGCAGTGCCTTGGGTTTACGAAGAAGAGCCAATGATGAACCCTTCCATGGTTACCAACATTGCTGGAAATAGCAGGGTTACGAGGAGTGGACGTATTTATGTTCCACCGAAGATAGAAATGGGTCCATCTGGGGCCACTAAGGGTAAAGAAAAAGTGCTAGAGCATGTAGAAGAGGATGTCGAGGTGGCATTACCTAAAGGTGTATCGAACGAAGAGGCATGTGAGTTCCTCAAATTCATCAAGCAAAGTGAGTACATAATCGTGGATCAGCTTAATAAGACTCCAACAAGGATATATTTGTGATCCTTATTAACGAGCTCTGAGGCCCACATAAATGTGCTACTAAAATTATTGAATCAGGCTCACGTCAGCCATGACATTACAACTGATAATTTAGGAGGGATAGTCAACAATATTGTGGTAGATAATTATATATCTTTTTGTGACCAAGAGAGGGCACCGGACATGTTCGCCCCCTACACATTTCAGTGATGTGTAATGACTGTGTAATCAGAAAAGTCCTCTTGGATAATGGGTCGTTGCTGAATGTTATGACAAAGAGAACTTTGTCGAGATTGCTGGTGGATACCTCCTACTTGAGGGCTAGCTCAATGATTGTCAAAGGTTTTGATGGATCTCGTAGGGACGTGATGGGGGAGATGGAGTTGCCCATCAAGATAGGGCCATGCATATTCAACATATTGTTCCACGTGATGGACATCAATCCAACGTATAGCTGCTTTTTGGGGCGTCCTTGGATTCATTCCTCAGGAGCAATACCGTCTACCTTGCATCAAAAGGTGAAGTTTATAGTGAACGGAAGACTGATTACAGTTTCAGGAGAAGAGGATGTGATAATGTCTTAGCCGTTTGATGCCCGCTACATTGAAGTGACTGAGGAGGCATTGGAAACATCATTACATGGCCTCGAGATTGAAAACACCATATTTGTAATGGAAGGTGCACCATTGCTAAACCCATATCCGTTAGATGCTTCTCTCATGATGGCAAAAGTGATGATCTGCAGAGGATATCAACCCGGGAAAGGATTGGGAAACTATGGACAAGGCTGCAGGGAAATCATAATGCCCAAGGCTAATAAAGGTAGATATGGTTTGGGGTATAGACCGACACGGGAAGATAAGCTCCGAACTACAGAAGTAAGGAAAGGTGAGCGTCTGACTCGGCTAGGGCAATTTGGACATGAGAATGTGGCAAGGCTTCTAATACCACATACCAGCCAATGCTTTGTCAGTGGCAGTACCCGGTCCTCAGGAATGGTGGCATCTGTGGAAGAAGAAGGAATGAAGGAAGAGTCTGGGTTCGTGTACAAGTGTCCCCCAGGCACCTGCTTGAAGAATTGGCATGAAGAGTCACATGCATCAATTACTTTAAGACCAAAGTAATAATTTTATGTAGTTTTTTAAGCCATGCCTATGGCTATTAGACATTTTTCGTTTTTATGTTTTTCAATAATAAAGGCTCATTTGTTTCAGTATTTCCATTCAAATCAATAAAGATCAATCTTTTCGATCATATTCATATGTCTCTTTTGCATTTTTTTCTCTATTACATGTTAAAAGATCAGAGTAAAATAAAGCAAAGAAAAATAAATAAAATAAAATAAAAACCAAATCCATGGGGAGTTGACTTAGTCATCCCCACATTGTAAATCCAATAGCGACTCTGAAACTAAAGGCCATGCCAATGAGCCCTCGCCTAGCCCTGACCAACCTGTACACCAATGAGGCCTCCCCCAAACTGCTCAAATTGGTAGAGCAAGAAGCTAGAGAGATTCAACCATACCAAGAATCTGTCGAGCTTGTCAACCTAGGATCCAAGGAAGATAAGAAAAAGGTGAAGGTAGGCACCATTATGGATGGTAAGGAACGAGAACGCCTAGTTCAACTTCTACATGAATGCAAGGACCTCTTTGCTTGGTCGTACGAAGAGATGCTAGGACTAGATCGAAGTATAGTAGAGCACAAACTACCGCTAATTCAAAACTCTATGCCAGTGAAGCAGAAATTGCGAAGAATCAAGCCAGAGATCTCCCTAAGGGTCAAAGAGGAGGTAGAAAAATGGTTGACCGTTGGGTTCTTTAAATTTGCTGAATATCCAGATTGGGTAGCCAATGTGGTAGCTGTGCCCAAGAAGGGAGGAAAGTTGAGAATATGTGTTGACTACAGGGACCTCAACACAGCTAGTCCGAAGGATGATTTTTCGGTTGCACATATAGATGTTTTGGTTGATAGCACAGCTGACCATGCCCTTTTCTCATTCATGGATGGGTATTCGGGGTATTATCAGATCAAAATGGCGCTAGAAGAAGTAAACAAAACCATGTTTATTACCCCATGGGGTACGTTTTGCTACCAAGTCATGCCGTTTGGATTAAAGAATGCTATGGCTACATATCAAAGAGCCATGGTTACTCTTTTCCATGACATGATACACAAGGAGGTAGAGATCTACGTGGACGACATTATCTGTAAGTCGAAGACAGAAGGAGAACACATAAACAACTTGAGGCATCTGTTTGAGAGACTACGAAAGTGTCACCTTAAGGTGAATCTAACCAAGTGTACATTTGGAGTGAAATCAAGCCGAGTTTTGGGTTTCATAGTCAGCCAGAAGGGTATCGAGGTGGATCCAGAAAAGGTGAAGGCCGTAATCAAAATGCCAGCACTTCGAACATAGAAGGAAGTCAGAGGATTCTTGGGAAGATTGAATTACATCTCCAGGTTCATCTTCCAACTAACTTCCACATGTGAACCTATATTCAAGCTCCTAAGAAAGAATCACGTGGTGAAGTGGAACGATGACTATTTGTCAGCATTTGAAAAGATAAAGCAGTACTTGACAGAACCTCTAGTACTGATGCCTCCAGTTCCAGGGCGACCCTTTATTCTGTATCTCACTGTACTTGATGAATCAATGGGTTGCATCTTGGGGCAACATGATGACAGTGGAAGAAAGGAGCAAAACATATACTACCTAAGATAGAAATTCACAGCTTCCGAGATAAAATACTCCTTGTTAGAACGGACTTGCTGCACTTTAGTTTGGGCCTATCGCCGGCTAAGACAATACATGTTGAGTCACACCATTTGGTTGGTATAAAAAATGGATCCTATCAAGTATATTTTCGAGAAGCCCATACTCACAGGAAGAATTGCAAAATGGCAGGTGCTGTTATCTGAATATGACATCATCTATGTGACACAAAAGGCGATAAAGGGAAGTGTTATTGCTGACTACTTGGCCAACCAACCCTTAAATAAACTAGGGCATTTGAGGTATGAATTTCCAGATGAAGATGTCATGGCCTTATCCGATGAATCAAGAGAAGAATAAAAATGGACCCTAGTCTTTGATGAGGCCTCCAATTCATTTGGACATGGAGTAGAGGCTGTTTTGGTGTCTCCAATGGGGAAGTTCCTTCCTTTTACTGCTAGACTATGTTTCGACTATACTAACAATGTGGCAGAATATGAGGCATGCATTTTGGGACTAAAGGCCGCTATCGACTCAAAAGCCAAGATCCTAGAAGTATTTGGGGATTCCGTTATAGTAATCCATCAGATAAAAGGAGAATGAGAAACTCGGGACAACAAATTGGTGCCTTATAGATACTACATCCTGAAGTTGGTTTACCAGGTCCACCAAGTAGATTTCTATCACATCCCTAGAGAAGACATTAGGTTGGCCGATGCATTGGAAACCTTGTCCTCAATGTTCCATGTTGGTGGAGACAGCTTACTACTCTTTCAGATAAAGGACAATACTGAACCTGCTTATTGTAACATAGTCGAAGAATAACCCGACGGCAAACCATGGTATCACGACATAAGATAGTACTTAAGAAATCAAGCTTATCCTCCCAATGCTTCAGAAAACGACAAAAGAACACTCAGAAGACTAGCCACAAACTTCTTTTTGAGTGGGGATGTCGTTTACAAAAAAGAATCATGATATGGTCTTCCTCCGATTTCTGGAAGCCAAGGAGGCTCAAAAAATGGTGGAAGAAGTGCATGAGGGAACTTTCGGAAACCATGTGAATGGACATGCTATGGCTAAGAAAACCATGAGAGCGGGTAATTTCTTGTTGACAATGGAGACCGATGTTGAAAGCCGGTTTCTCGATGTTTTATTGGGAGTTTTCTCCTCTCAACAAATCGTCCTGACAGCAATGCCAATTTGTTGAAAGATTAACACTCTCATTTTCGTTATGTTTATTTTGTTTAATTAAGTAAGAGAACTCGGTTTTAATCTTTGTTCGCCATCTCGGGTTTGTTGACATAAATTCCAACGCCGGTATAATGGTTTCAATAATATTCCAGTTTCTACTTACTTCTTTAATAATCATGTAAATAAGTCATTCCTTCTTTGCCCCATATCGGCTTTGTTAGAATAAATTCTAACGCCGGTATAATGGTATCGAACCAATTACCTATTACATAATTATTAAGTATTTTTGAATACCATCTCGGTTTTGTGGAATAAATTCCAACACCGGTTTAATGGTATTCTAATATATAAAAGTGATGAATAGTTAGTTGTTAGATACAAATAAATAGATAAAGAACAAAAGAATAATAAATTTAGTGACCTTTATTTATTTACTCCCTTTCGGGTTCATTTTATTAACAAACCAAACTTCTTCCTTAAGGAAGGTTGGTATTAAAGAATAAATAAAATGCGGAAAGTAAATAACAATAAATAAAAGTTAGTAAGTTAGTTTCATCACT
>NW_017718475.1:0-7953 GCF_001865875.1 Lupinus angustifolius
GAGCCATCCATCCAAGGATTGGATGCTTTTGAGTTCCAAATGAGAATACAAAATTTATTTTTGCATCTCATTTGCCTTCTCCTTTTCTCCTCTTGAATTCTAAACTAAAAATTACAAAACTTACTTGACATAAAAACTCTAAACTAAGAAATGAAGAAAGAACTCCAAAGAGAAGTTCCTAGTGAGAGATTTTCTTCTTTCAAGTGTTTTTGATCTTTTTTTTTGTGTGTTTTTGTTATATCTTATCGAAGGAAATGGTCTCCTATTTATAGGCCTCAATTCCAGACTGATGAGCTGCTTAGCTGGACCGCTAAGCAGCTGACCAAGCCCTTCAGCATGGGTTTGGTCCCTTGACCAAGTAGCTTAGTCACCTCCTTGTGCATGACTCATCAAAGATAGTTGTGGGCTATGAGACCAGTTATTGTGAGCTACTTCTGAAAAGCCTATGGTGGGCTACTTGAGGTGAGGTCATGGATGACTTCATGGTTTGCTTGATGGTTAAGTCAAGTCTGATGCATACTGCTCAACGCACCTACTTCACTGCTAAGCTGCTTGTTCAGTAGCTTCTGACCGTGCTGACTGGGACTTGGCTTGGTGCTTGCTGATCTGGTCAGGAGCCTGGTTCTCCGCTGAGCTGATTGGTTGGACCGCTGAGCTACTTGTTCAGCAGATTGGTCTTGTGCCAAGCTCGTGTCTGACCGTGTCAAGCAGATTTCTGACCGTGCCAGGTCTTGTCTAGTGCTAGGCTGAGCGGCTAAGCAGGTCCGCTCAGCTGCCTGGTTGAGCAGTTTGGTGTCGGTCATGCTGGTGGCCATGTCAAGCTGGTGGCCATGTCAAGCTGGTGGCCAGGTTAGCTCAGCGGGGCTTGTTCCACGCGTAGCTGCCTGGTTGAGCATCTTGATTTCATGACTATTTTGCTTTGTTGACCATGAATCTTTTTTATTCTTTTATTCATTTTAATTCCTACAAAATATATAAAAAGGAAATACAAATACAAATATACTAAATTGTGATATTTTATATAAAAATTATTGTTTTAAGTTGGTTTTTCTCAATTATGCTTAAGATATGCTTAAGATAAGTGCCATAAAAGTGTATGAAATTTAGGTATGTTTGGCACTTATCAAACTCCCCCCAAATTAAAACTTTGTTTGTCCTCAAACAAAAGGTGAAAATTATCCAAAAAATCAAATTGGCTAAAAATGATGATGATGATGATGATGAACATGATTTCGAAATGTATAAGTATGTTAAAAATAGATTTCAATGAGATTTTTCATGAATTATGAATTTTGACACATAATGCTTTAAAAAAGAAATCAAATGCTTTTGTGATAAAAAATGTGTAACAATTGACCTAAGCAAATATTTTCTGAAAAAAAAATGTTTTTTTGCACACAAGTTCAAAATTGGAACTTTTTAAGGATAAGTGTTTCACTCAAAATTTTCAAACATTTGTTTGTAGTAATTTGAACTTGTTTTTCATCTCACATATTCTCTTAAATTGCATAATCAATCAAAAATCACTAAGGTCTTATTTTTTGTTGCAATGAGGCTTGATGTGGATAATGGTTTTTCTAGATTTTTCAAGGCTAAGTTTAAAAGGCAAGGCTAAGTTTAAAACGAGAGCATTTTTTGAAAAACATTTAATGAAATACTTTACTCTTCTTTTTTTTCCATTATTTCTCCTAACCTCATTTACTTTTTTGAACCTTGGCTTCTATTTTTCACAATCTCTTTTTGTTTCCCTTTTTCACCTCCTTTTTGAAGATTGAGTTTTTCTTTTTCTTTTAAGAAGCAAAGTCCACCAATTTTCCCCCCAACTTGATTCTTTCAAACTACTCTTTTAAAATTTAACGCTCTCTTAGAACATTCTTTTAAATTCGGTTTTATGGGATAGTTTGAAAAAAATTTCATTTCATTTGTTTGGCTCAAAGGGGCTTACAAAGGATGTTCCCAACTTGGTTTGGACTTTTTTTGGCCTTTGGTTCAACTAATCAAAGAACATGCCTTGATCACTTCTTATCATTCTTATGCAATTAAGAGATTTAAAGATTCAAACAAGTCTAATTAGACAAATCAAATGTTGATTCCCACTCATGTGTTTGGCTCACTCCCTTACTTGGTTTGGATTCACACTTTTTAATACAAAAATATTTGCAAAGATCTTTTTACATAAAATTGAACAATTTGCAAAAAAATTTAAGTTATGACACTATATGACTTTTTCAAGCATACATCTCATTTTGTTCAATCAAAGCTTAATTTAAAGTATGCTTAACATTTCTAATCGTGTGATCATGCTTTAAAAATTTTGTTTTAGCCATTTTGTTTTTGGTTTTGAAATTTTTTTGAGTTTTTTGAACAAACAAATTTACTTTTTGCATATTTACACAATTTAGTCAAAAAAGAAATTTTTTAAATTACATCAAGTCTTGTCCCCCTTTTTAAATGAAGGCTTGTCCTCAAGTCTTAAATTTTTTTGGGATTTACTTGATGTGATTTAAAATTTTTGTTTAACTTGTCTAAAATATTGAAAGAAATTAATTTTTTTTGCCACATACTGGATTGCCTTCCATTTAGCGCTCTTTTAACGCCACTAGCTTGACGTCAGATTTTGGACAAGATTATGCTGATTGATCATCGATGATGGAGCCTGATTCATCACCTAAATAAGGTTTTAACCTCTGTCCATTTACCACCCAAGTTGCTTTAGTCTTGGGGTCTTTCAATTCAACTGCTTCGTATTCTTTTACTTCATTAATGATAAATGGCCCTGTCCATCTGGTCTTGAATTTTCCGGGAAGTACTTTGAGCCTTGAGTTGAATAAAAGTACCTTTTGCCCTTGATAGAAGTTTTTCTTTTTAATTCCGGAGTCATGGTACTTTTTTGTTTTCTCTTTATACAGTATTGATGATTCATATGCTTGGAGTCGCATTTCTTCCAATTGATGTAGTTGATCCTATCTTTTAATCTCTGCATCCTTTAAATCAAAGTTTAGAAATTTGAGAGCCCAATAAGCTTTATGCTCCAATNCCAATTCAACTGGTAGATGACAAGCTTTGCCACAAACAAGTTGATATGAAGTTTTTCCTATTGGTGATTTAAATGCAGTTCTGTAGGCCCAGAGAGTATCATCCAGTTTTTGTGACCAGTCTTTTCTTGAAGCAGAGACTGTTTTTTCCAAAATTCTTTTTAATTCTCTGTTTGATACTTCTGCTTGGCCATTGGTTTGTGGGTGATAAGGTGATGCTACCTTGTTTTTAACATTATACAATTTTAGGGTTCTTTTCAATTGGTAATTTATAAAATGAGATCCCTATCACTTATTAATACTCTTGGTGTGCCAAAACGCGTAAAAATATTCTTTTTCAAAAATTTTATCACAGTTTTTGCATCAGCTTTGGGTGTTGCTAATGCTTCTACCCAGTAGGAAACATAGTCAACAACCACCAAGATATATTCATTTGAAAATGATGATGGGAAAGGTCCCATAAAGTCAATGCCCCAACAATAAAAAATTTCTACTTCTATAATATTTTGTAAAGGCATTTCACTTTGTTTCCCAAGTCCCCCGGACCTTTGGCATGCATCACACTTTTGGACATACAATTGGGCATCTTTATAAATGGTTGGCCAAAAGAATCCAGATTGGTGTACTTTTGCCACGGTTCTATTCCCATTGTAATGTCCCCCATAGGCCGAATTATGGCAATGCGATAATATTTTTTGGCCTCATTTTCATCAACACATCGTCTAATAATATTATTGGTTCCTTCTTTAAATAAATAAGGTTCATCCCAGACGTATTGATTCAGTTTCTTGAGAAAAAATTTCTTTTGCTGATAATTAAAGTGTTCAGGGATTATACCTGAGGCTTTATAATTTGCTATATCAGCAAACCATGGTCTTGCCTGAAGTTGAAATAGCTTTTCATCTGGAAATGTTTCTGCTATTTCTTGTTCTCTTAACGCAACTTCTATATTAACCAGTCTTGACAGATGATCTGCCACTTGGTTTTCTTTACCACTCTTGTCGCAAATTTCTAAATCAAATTCCTGAAAAAGTAACACCATCTAATTAACCGTGGCTTGGAATCGGGTTTCTTTAGAAGATATTTGATTGCAGCATGATCAGTATAAACAATTGTTTTTCCCCAATCAAATAACTTCTAAATTTTTCCAATGCAAATACTATTGCTAGCAGTTCTTTTTCAATTGTAGCATAATTAATTTGTGCTTCATTTAGAACTTTGCTAGCATAGTGTATTGTATGAAATACCCGTTCTCTTCTCTGTCCTAAAACTGCATAATCGCTTGCATCACACATTAGTTCAAATGGGGATTTCCAGTTAGGTGCAGTAATGACAGGAGCAATTACCAAGCATAATTTTAATTGTTTAAATGCTTCTAAACATGAATTATCAAAATTAAAGACAAAATCTTTTAAGAGTAAGTTGCATAAAAAGCTTAGCTATTTTGGAGAAGTTCTTGATAAATCTATGATAGAACCCAGCATGTTTGAGAAAGCTTTTGATTCCTTTAACATTTGTTGGAGGAGGTAGTTTCTCGATCACTTCTATTTTAGCTTTATCAACTTCTAATCCTTTAGCTGAAATTTTATGCCTAAGTACAACTCCTTCAGTGACCATGAAATGACATTTTTCCCAGTTCAGAACCAAATTAGTCTGCTCGCATCTTGCCAAAACTGTCTCCAAATTTGTTAAGCAATTGTAGAAAGAGTCTCCGAATATAGAAAAATCGTCCATGAAGACCTCGATGCATTTCTCCACTAAATCAGTGAAGATAGCCAGCATGCATCTTTGAAAAGTTGCAGGAGCATTACACAGTCCAAAGTGCATTTTCTGTATGCATAAACACCAAATGGACATGTAAATGCTGTCTTTTCTTGGTCCAATGGATCCACAACAAGTTGATTGTATCCGGAATAACCATCCAGGAAATAGTAGAAGGATTTTCCGGCTAATTTTTCCAACATTTGATCCATGAAGGGTAGAGGAAAATGGTATTTTCTTGTGGCGGTGTTGAGTTTGCGGTAATCAATGCAAACTCTCCAACCAGTGACAGCTCTGGTCGGAATGAGTTCATTGTTTTCATTTCGGATCACTGTCCTCCCTCCTTTTTCGGCACCACTTGGACTGGACTTACCAATTTCCTATCTGAAATGGGGTAAATCATGCCAGCCTCTAACATTTTTACAATCTCTTTCCTTACTACGTCCTTCATTGTCGGATTAAGTCTTCTTTGTGGTTGAGCACATGGTTTGTAATCATCTTCCATCATGATTTTATGCATGCAATATGATGGACTGATGCCTTTGAGATCTTTTAAGGTCCATCCCAGTGCTGCTTGATGCTTTTTCAAGACTTGTATAAGTTTTTCCTATTCCAATTTGGACAGCTCATTATTAATGATAAATGGATTGTTGGTTTCCCCATTTAAGAAAACATATTTCAAATGGGATGGCAATTCCTTGAGTTCCAGTTTTGATTCTTTTTCGGCTGGTCCACTTGGAGTTTGGTGGAGGAATAATTCATCAGAAAAATGTCTGATGATTTCTTCTTCCACTCTATTTTCTTGTATCTCCGAGGATTTATCAGGTTGAGGGTGCTCTGCACAAATTTCTTCAATAACATCTAGTTGCAGACATTGCCCTTTATCCTTCGGATGATGCATTGCATGGAAAATGTCAAATTCGATTTTATCGTTTGCAACTCGGACTAATAATTTGCCATTTTTCATGTCGATCCCCATTTTTGCTGTGCTCATAAAGGGTCTCCCTAAAATGAGCGGGATCTCCGTATCTTCAATTATGTCAATGATAGCAAAATCATCCGGAATCAAGAATTTGTCCACTTTGACCAGAACATCCTCTGCAACTCCTTCAGGATATTTTATGGATCTATCTGCTAGTTGCAAGGACATCCTTGTAGGCTTTAATTGTATTCCTCCAATTCTTTTCATCATGGACAGTGGCATCAAGCTTACGCTGACTCCAAGATCGATAAGAGCTTTGCCTATGGACACATTTCCAATAGTAACTGGAATGGTGACATTGCCTGGATCTTTAGATTTTTGAGGAATGTTTGTTTGAAGAATCGCACTACAAGTGGCATTGAGTGAAAAAATTTCTTTTTCTTGATAACTCCGTTTTTTGGATAGCAGTTCTTTCATGAACTTGGAGTAAATTTGCATTTTCTCCAAGGCCTCAATAAAAGGGATGTTGATTTGCAGAGTTTTGAATATTTCCAAGAATCTTGCAAACTATTCTTCTCTTTTGGCTGTTAACGGAGCTATCAGGTAGGGTATTTTTTCTGTACTAGTGAGTTTGGCTTTTCTTCTTTTCTTACCTCACTAGTCTCTTTTTCTTTTCCTTCTTTTTTTATTTTCTTTTTCTTCTTTATTATTTTTTTCATCTAATCTTCCTTTTTGTTTTTCAACTCCACCAACTATCTTTCCACTTCGAGTTGTAACACTTTCACAAAATTTTGACTTGACCAGATAAGTTATTGTCAAGCTGTTGATTTGTTCTTCTATTTTTGTAAGAGCATCCTTGGTGTTTTCTTGATGGTTGATAGTGGTTTGTATGAATTGGTCAAGAATTTTCTCCAATTCGTCATGATAAGTGGGAGTTGATTGGAAAGCATAGACATTTTGATTGTTTGCACAATTATTGCACCAAGAACTTGCTCCGTTGGTTTGCTTTATTTGTTCAGGAAGATCTTAAAATTTTTGATGGACCATATTGAGCTTGGATTGAAATTCTCTGATGAATTGCTCAAGTTCTTGTTGCAGATCAACATGTTGGTCCATATTTGAAAATTTGTGATCAAAACGAATCGTTTTGTCTATTTCCAAAAAGAAAGGAGATTAGTATGTAAAGAAATCATAATGTACATCTTTGCAAAAATTAAAATGTACATATTTAATAATTAACATAATGTCAAAAAGAAATAATTTGTACAAAATAAAAATAAGTTTATGCACAATTATTTGATTAATGACATATAAATATGAAATGTTTCATTATTAAAGCAATTCCCCGGCAACAACGCCAATTTGTTGAAAGCCAGTTTCTCGGTGTTTTATTGGGAGTTTTCTCCTCTCAATAAATCGTCCTGACAGTAGTGCCAATTTGTTGAAAGATTAATACTCTCATTTTCGTTATGTTCATTTTGTTTAATTAAGTAAGAGAACTCGATTTTATTCTTTGTTCGCCATCTCGGCTTTGTTGAAATAAATTCCAACACCGGTATAATGGTTTCAAGAATATTCCAGTTACAACTTACTTCTTTAAAAATTATGTAAATAAGTCATTCATTGTTTTCCCTATCTCGGCTTTGTTAGAATAAATTCTAACGCCGGTATAATTGTATCAAAGCAATTACCTATTACATATTTATTAAGTATCTTTGAATATCATCTCGATTTTTTGAAATAAATTCCAACACCGATTTAATGGTATTCTAATATATAAAAGTGATGAATAGTTAGTTGTTAGATACAAATAAATAGATAAAGAACAAAAGAATAATAAATTTAGTGACCTTTATTTATTTACTCCCTTTCGGGTTCATTTTATTAACAAACAAAACTTCTTCCTTAAGGAAGGTTGGTATTAAAGAATAAATAAAATGCGGAAAGTAAATAACAATAAATAAAAGTTAGTAAGTTAGTTTCATCACTTTTGTATATTAAAAGGTGTTTTCAACAAATAAATTTATTGATAACACTTTACTATTTTACAATTTACACCTCTTTCCAGATTCAATTGTAGTATAGTATATTGTTATGTCGAACCACAAGGAATTGCCTAATAAAATGAATCATATAAATATGTCAATGCACAAATAATGGATTTGAACATTTTTTGATTGGTTTTTGTTTAAAGTGAATATAGACAAGTAAATAATAAACATAAAACTAGATATT
>NW_017718476.1:0-402 GCF_001865875.1 Lupinus angustifolius
AATGGTAGAATCATAAACATTTATATTCATCACTTAAACAATACTACGACCATAAAAGAGATTAGTTTGTCACACCCTAACTATTGGTGACTCTAATATTGAATGGGTGATGAATGTAAGATCTTAAGAAAAGCATGTTTAACTTGGCAAATAAACTAAGTAGTACAACTACTTCTTAGTTTATTTGTTAAGTGTTTGAGACAAGTAATTTTATTGACTTGAAATCATTTTTTTAGGTGATCAATCTAAAAAGTGCATCAAGTACTTCTCAAACAAATAATATTAACCAAATCACCAACTTGAATGATTAAAATTCAAACTTTTTGTATATAAGAAGAAGAAGAAGTTACATAACCTTATTCAAAAGAAAATGTTAGGAGCATGAGCCATCCATCCAAGGAT
>NW_017718477.1:0-32685 GCF_001865875.1 Lupinus angustifolius
TCTAAACTAAAAATTACAAAACTTATTTGAAATAAAAACTCTAAACTAAGAAATGAAGAAAGAACTCCAGAGAAGTTCCTAGTGAGAGATTTCCTTCTTTCAAGTGTTTCTGATCTTTTTTTGGTGTATTTTTGTTATATTTGCTCGAAGAAAATGGTCTCCTATTTATAGGCCTCAATGCTAGGCCACTGAGTTGCTTAGCTGAACCGCTAAGCAGCTGACCAAACCCTTCAGCATGGGTTTGGTCCCTTGACCAAGTAGCTTAGTCACCTCCTTGTGCATGACTCATCAAAGCTAGTTGTGGGCTATGAGACCAGCTATTGTGAGCTACTTATGAAAAGCCTATGGTGGGCTACTTGAGGTGAGGTCATGGATGACTTCATGGTTTGCTTGATGGTTAAGTCAAGTCTGATGCACACCGCTCAACGCACATGCTTCACCGCTAAGTTGCTTGTTCAATAGCTTCTGACCGTGCTGACTGGGACGTGGCTTGGTGCTTGCTGATCTGGTCAGGAGTCTGGTTCTCCACTGAGCTGCTTGGTTGGACTGCTGAGCTGCTTGTTCAACAGCTTGGTCTTGTGCCAAGCTCGTGGTTGACCGTGTCAAGCCGATTTCTGACCGTGCCAGGTCTAGTCTAGTGCTAAATGTGCGTCTAAGCAGGTCCGCTCAGCTGCCTGGTTGAGCAGTTTGGTCTCGGTCAAGCTGGTGGCCATGTCAAGCTGGTGGCCAAGTCAGCTCAGCGGCGCTTGTTCCACACTTAGCTGCCTGGTTGAGCATCTTGATTACTTGACATTTTTACTTTGTTGACCATGAGTCTTTTTTCTTCTTTTATTCATTTTAATTCCTACAAAATATATAAAAAGGAAATACAAATACAAATATACTAGATTGTGATATTTTATATAAAAAGTATTGTTTTAAGTTGGTTTTTCTCAATTATGCTTAAGATAAGTACCATAAAAGTGTATGAATTTTAGGTATGTTTGGCACTTATCAACCGACTGCTACAACCATGTGAAGAAATGCCACAAGTGCCAGATATATGCGGATAACACCAACGCCCCTCCGAATCCTTTGAATGTCTTAACGTCACCTTGGCCATTTTCTATGTGCGGAATGGATGTCATCGGTCTTATAGAACTGAAAGCCTCTAATGGACATCGATTCATCCTAGTCGCTATAGATTACTTCACCAAGTGGGTGGAGGCAAACTCTTATGCTAGTGTGACCCAGAAGGTAGTCCTCAGGTTCATAAAAAGATATTTAGTATGTCGATATGGGTTACCAGACCAGATCATCACTGATAATGCGACCAACCTGAACAACAAGATGATGACCGAGATGTGCGAAAAATTCAAAATAAAGCATCACAAGTCCTCGTCATAGAGACCCAAAATGAATGGAGCCGTGGAAGCAGCCAATAAGAACATCAAAAAGATAGTCCAGAAGATGGTTGTGATTTACAAGGAATGACGCAAAATATTACCCTTCGCCCTACATGGTTATCATACTTCAGCCCGCACTTCTACGGGGGCTACTCCGTACTCCTTGGTTTATGGTATGGAAGTTGTTCTTCCACTTGAAGTAGAGATCCCATCTCTAAGGCTCTCAGCGGAGGCTGGTCTGAAGGAGTCGGAATGGGTCCAAGCTAGACGAGATCAATTGAATATGATAGATGGTCGAAGGCTAGCTGCAATTTGTCATGGACAGTTGTACCAGAAAAGAATGATGAAGGCATATGCGAAGAAGGTTTGGCCCGCCAGTTCGAGGAAGGAGATTTAGTGCTAAAGAAGATCTTGTCAATCCAGAAGGACAACCAAGGAAAGTTTGATCCAAATTATGAGGGTCCCTATGTAGTCAAGAAAGCTTTTTCTAGCGGAGCCCTAATCCTAATAGACATGGACGGGGAAGATTTGCATCTCACCGTAAATTCAGATGCAATGAAGAAGTATTATGCCTAGAGGGTATTTCCAAAAAAAAGAAAAAAAACATTCATGCATCGATCACACTATTTTTATTTACCGTTTTGCACGAGGGAGAATGATGTAAACAAAGCTCTTATGGTGTAGACCTCAGACAGGTTGTCTTGATGACATAAGGCGTTCGTGCCATTCCAAAACACTAAGAAGATATCCCTAGTCACCCCTTTGAGCCAAGATGATATGAAAGAAGTTCATTCCAGAAAGAAACACCCTTAAAAATACTGTGAACCTAGGGAAAGGGTAGTTTTCCAATAAATATTCATAAAGTCTAAAAGAAAGGATGATACTACAAAGAGAAAAGCCCGCTAGGAATTTCAATAAACTCCTAGTCAAAAGTTAGGATATATATAAACAAAAACTCAAAAGAGAAGTTCTACGAAAAGTTACCTCCTAAAGACGATAAAGATAAACATCCTACCCAAAGTTAGACTCTAGAGAAGGATTGGAAATCGGATTATGAAGATGATTATGGAGAAAGGTGGGATGGGAAATACATTATTTGAGCCATATATCTATTCTTTCTTAACCACTAGCCAAGCCACATTACAAGCTCTAAAAGTCTTTGTTGAGAGCCGAACGTCTGAGGTATACACCAGAGCATAAAATAAGCTGACTCCAAATAAGTTGGTGCATATGTTTTTCAAAACTCTTACATATTGCGATCCTCACATAAATAAAATAAAAACAATAATAAATAAATAAATAAATGTTTCAAGAGCCCGTTAAGTTGAAAACCCGAAAGGACGACTTAAGCAAAAATTAGGGACACAAAAGAAAAAGGAAGTACCTCTCAAAGCATGATGTGTCAACGTATCGGAAGTCAAATGTTGCTTGAAATGGAGCAGAATTTTGGTTGGTTCGAGAAAATCTACCAGGTAACATGACCTTATTGGGAGAAGTCAACATTAGAGTTGAAAACTGGGGCAAATTGTGAATGGTTCGAGAAATCCACCAAGTAGCATCGGTCTTCTCCAGAGGAATCAGTAGTAAGACCGTAAACTGGGGCAGATTTGTTTTTTGAAAAAATCTTACCCCAAGCTGGGGAAATTTCGGAATTAGTTATAAGGTTTGGGTCAAGGTTTTGGCTTAAGACAACCTTGTATGACTTTCATTTTCAGAAAGCTAAAGGAAAATGAATAAATTTGGTTTTTTTATACCTCTGTGTCTTTTAGTATGCAAATCATTTTCCAATAAAAAAAAATATAATATACAAAAAGACTGATCAAATTGTTTTAGTCCATCCTGATGCATTGTGCCTAAAAAAGCGTGAAAGGGAACACAAACACGAACCTCGACAAAAGCAAGATCCCGATCTCTTACCAAATGCCAGCATGTATAATGTTGAAGGGTGTTGCGGAAGCATCACATGGCTTTCCAATAAGCATAAACAAGCATGCATAACCCTACCATTCAAAGCACAATCATATCTATATACAAACTTCGACAAAAGCCTCATGCTTCACAAACCAACCATCACATATAATCATTTTACCAAAAACATTGCAGTCCTGCATTCAAATTGTGCATTTTATGCATATTAGTTACTTAGACAATCACCCTAGAACCACCTAGCGGGTTATGTAGCATCACAAAAAGCAATCGTTTTGGCAGCATGGGTGCCTCAGCAAATCCCTGAATCGTTTTGGAAGCACGTGTGCCTCAGCAACTCTCTGAATTGTTTTGGCAGCATGGGTGCCTAAGCAAATCCCTGAATCATTTTGGTAGCATGGGTGCCTCAGCAAATCCTGGAATCATTTTGGCAGCATGGGTACCTCAACAAATCCCTGAATCGTTTTGGCAGCACGGGTGCCTCAACAAATCCCTGAATCTTTTGGCAGCACCGGTGCCTCAGCAAATCCCTGTATCGTTTTGGCAGCACGAGTGCCTCAACAAATCCCTGAATCGTTTTGGCAGCACGGGTGCCGCAACAAATCCCTGAATCATTTTGGTAGCACGGGACCCTCAACAAATCTTTGAATTGTTTTGGCAGCACAAGTGCCTCAACAAATCCTTGGTTCGAAAATATAGTTTTAAAATAATTTAAACATAACCAAAGATATTTTTATTTTTATTTTTTGAATTAATTTAGATATATATAAAAAATAGTAAATACATAAACCAATTTCAAATGCTTTTCAATTAAAAAGATAAAAAAGTAATGATTTAAAAAATAATAAAACACCAAGTCAAATCTGGCGTGGTGAATGCCTATTATTAAGGGGATTATGGGTTAGTGGATTTTATCTGTTAGGGTTAGATTAGGTTAAACAAATTTATTATTAATAGGGGTTAGTGGTAGTAGGTTAAGGCTCCTTTTTTTTGCTGGTTCCAAAAAAATGCAAAATAAAAAACCTGCAGAAGAAACATAACCACTACGAGAGAGAGAAAAACTTTTTTATGCTGAGCGATCTAGTGCAGCCGTGACCATCGTAGCGCCATGCACTCGCCGTGCTTCGCCATCACCACCGTTGGATCTGTATACCATTTGTTTCAGCGCGTTGACCACAGGATTCACGCAATCATTGGGCGAAAACGCATCACAGTCATACCGTAACGCGTCGCACCTAATCATCACTCGTGGAGAACACGAGATCTGCTGCGAACGAGTGTACCATGGACCTCCGTGTACCCTCCAGAGCCACCACTCAACAGCGCCATGTGTCCAGCAGCAGTAATCTCCTCCAATCCGTGTTTGACGTGTGTCAACCCCTTTTTAAGACGTTGCACTCGATCCAAATCCTCACAGTGTTAAAAAAATTCGTTCCCTTATGCAATCAGGTATGCTACTTGACTCCATTTATCATCTAATTATTTTAGATTGTATTACTTATAATGATCCAAACATTAAGATGTAAATATAATTTTTGAACCAATAATTCAGTAATTATATTACATAAAAATTCAATAATAACAGTAGGCATTAAAATCTCAATTTTTTAATGATAATAGGCAAACATCATAGATAATAGAATCTTTCTATTTTTAATGAATTATTAGTATTTTGTTTTTTTTTTGGAATTTTGTTTTTTTTTAGCAACTTATTTTTTTTATTTCTCTGTAATTATTCAGCAATTATGAATAAAAAACATCGATTTCTCAAAAAAATATATCATAAATGTTTAAAGTATAAGAAAAAGTATTTTAGTATATGCTTCAATCAAATCAATAGTCATTTAATTAATCCATAATTTTTTTATATATTAACATTTCAAATCACACCTCTACAAATTTAACATTTTTAAATAAAACATGACCAATAAGTACTTTTAAAAAAAATAAATTAATTTTGAGATTTAATCAAAGATGGAGAGAAGGTCGCCCTAGAGGCCTCTTTCTTCTCAGATCATCTTCGAAAGGTCGCGCTACGCCACTTCTTTTCCATCGATTAAATCTCAAAATCAATTATTTCAATTTTTTTTAATAAGTAACAAAATTAACCAAATAAAAAAACCTTTTTTTTTTATAATAAACAAAACTTGAAAAATAGATATTTTTCATTAAAAAAATATATTTTCTTTAAATAAAATACATTCAACTAATAAACTTTTTTCTACTTAAAGAACTATGTAAGCCTTTATTCCCTTAAGAGGGATACGTAGGGCCGAGGTCAATCTTGTTACACATAATAATAAATAACTAATTTTTCTTCTTAATAATTGATTAATTAATCAGAAAATTTAATAATAATAATAATAATGATGATAATAACGTCATATATTTTAATGAAGGTACTGCTTAAAGCGGGCGGGTAGGGTGCTAATACCTTCCCTACCTTGTAACTGACTCCCGAACATGGATATCAAAAATCCAAAAGCCCAAAGTAATTGGGCTTAAAAGATTTTTCTATATTTTTAACTATAAAATGTAGTGGCGACTCTAAACAAAGTCGTGCATCCAAAAATCGGGGCGCGCCAATCTCAAAATCACTAAAAATTAATATCTTAATCAATTTAGCAACTTATGCAATAAAGTTCTATGCTTAGCAACTTTACATCCAAGATTGAGAATTATGACCTACATAAGTCATAACATACCTTAATGTTTAATAGTCAATGCATGTGTAGCAAGAAAAAATTGCAAACTGATGTGTATTATGCACTAAATGGCAGCCTTAAAATGACAAAGAAAAAGAGGTTATAATCAGTTTCAAAGTTAAACATAATAACTCCACTAAAGTGGAAGTAACTTGCTAAATTACATACCCTACCACTAATGCAATACATAAACTGAATAAAAATATCTAACATTTCCTATCTTAAACTGAAAATTCTATTCTCAGTTTACTAACTCTACCACTACAGCTTACAAACATCCAACAAATTCCTCAAATTTTGGAATGAATGTGCTTTAAGAGGTTTGGTAAAAATGTCTGCCAATTGATCTTCACTTCTGCTGTACTTCAAGATAATTGTTCCATCATTGTTGAGGTCTCTCAAAAAATAGTACTTAACATCAATATGTTTACTTCTTCCATGAAGTACATGATTTTTGGAGAGTTTGACAATTGAGGTATTATCACAATATATTGTAGTAGCCTCATCTAGCTTGAAATGTAGTTCTTCAAGTATTTTCCTCAACCAAATGGCTTGACAAGTACAAGTTGAAGAAAAACAAACTCAACTTCAGTAGTTGATAATGTGACCATAGGTTGCTTTTTAGATAACCATGAGACAACCCATGTTCCAAGCATAAAGATATAGCCTGAAGTACTTCTCCTATCATCTAGATCCCCTGCAAAGTCACTATCAGTGAACACAATCAATTCTGATTTTTCACCCTTCTTGAAAAATAGCCCAAGTTGTTCTGTTTGTTGAAGATAACGGAGAATTATTTTGGCAGCTAAGAAATGCATATCAGTTGGACTTTCCATGTATATACTAATTAGGCTGACATAATGCATTATGTTAGGCCTAGTAGCAGTTAAATACATCAAACTACCCACAATTTGCTTAAATAATGTGCTATCCACCTTTTTCCCTTCAGAATCTTTGTGTAGCTTCAAGTTGTACTCAGATGGAGTACTTATAGGATTGCAATCTTGCATCCGAAACCTGTTTAAGAATTCTTGGGCATACTTCTTTTCAAAAATAAAATATCCATTAGTTGATTGCACTACTTCTATACCAAGAAAGTAATGCATCAAGCCAAGATCAGTCATTTCAAACTCAATCATCATAGACTTTTTGAACTTTTCAAACATTCCCAAATCATTTCTAGTAAATATAAGGTCATAAACATATAAGCAAACAATAAGTATTTTTCCTTCATAGGCAACTTTAACAAAGAGTTTGTGCTCATATGGGCATTATTAAATCATTCTTTTAAAAAATATGCCTCTATTCGACGATGCCAAGCTCTTGGAGCTTGTTTTAGTCCATAAAGTGCCTTCTTCAATCTATACACTTTATGTTCATTTTCAACTTTAATATAGCCAGAGGGTTGATGAACAAATACCTGCTCATCTAAAGTTCCATGAAGGAATGATGATTTAACATCCATTTGATAGGTAGGCCATGAGTTTTGAGCTGCCATGACAATCACCAATATGATGGTACCATATCTTGCAATTGGAGTGTACACCTCTTTATAGTCCATACCATATTCTTTCTTATATCCTTTTGCCACCAATCTTGCCTTATACTTGTCAACTTCACCATCTTCTTTTCTTTTAGTCTTGAAAAGCCATTTCACACCAACAGTTTTCTGCCCATCACGAAGATCAACAAGCTCTCATGTATGATTTCTTTCAATAGCTTCAATTTCTTCATCCATTTCCTTTTTTCTATTTTGCTTCCTTGGTGACATTCTCAAAGGTTTTGAGATCACAATATGAAAATAATGCAAAATGAGTAATAGGATCATCAATTTGATTAATTCCAGTTACCTCAAAATCTTCCATCTAAGATGGCCCTTTTCGAATGCGACTTCTAGGAGGTTCAACATATGCATCTGTTAAATTTTCAGCTCTTGTTGATGTTGCAAATTTTCCTTCTCCTCCATGTTCATCTTGTGAATTATTTGTACAAGGATGCTGCTACCCATTTACTTGTTCATCTTCTTCAAATCCAAATTCTGATGTATTTGGAGTAGATTGCTGCCCATTCCATTCCCAAGTTCTCTCTTCATCAAAGATGACATCTCTACTTGTCACAATCTTTTTTGTGAGAGGGCTATACAACTTATATGCTTTGGAGGCTTCAGTGACACCAAGGAATACACATTTTTCACCCTTATCATCAAACTTCTTCCTTTTCTGGTCTGGAACATGGGTATAAGCTATGCAACCAAAAATTCTGAAATACTCAACACTTGGCTTGTGTCCATTCCATGCTTCTTCTGTTGAGAAAATGAATACTCCAATTTACAGCTTCTGGCCAAAAGTTCTTGGCACTCCATTCATCTTCAAAATAGTTTAGACCATATTTAAGATTGCTCGATTCTTGCTTTCTACAATGCCATTCTATCATGGTGTGTAAGCTGCTGTATGTTGCCTCTTGATTCCATGTGTGTCACAAAAATATGCAAATTCTTATGAGTTGTATTCACCACCACAATCACCGCGGAGAATCTTGATTTCATCTCCACTTCCTTTTTCAACAAGTGGTTTGAAGTGTTTGAAAATTGATAGAGCCTCAGATTTTTCCTGCAAAAAATAAATCCACATTTTTCGACTATAATCATCAATGAATGTAATGAAGCGGCGTTTACTACCATTTGAGACATGATTATTCGGTCAACAAATATCAGAATGAATCAACTCCAAAACTTGCTTTGCTCTCTGTGATTTTCCTTATGTGAATGATGAACATGTTGTTTGCCAACAACACATTCTTCACAAATTTGAGATGGATTGACTATTTGTGGAAGACCTACCACCATGTTTTTCTGCTGAAGAGTGTTCAAACCATTGAAATTTAAGTGACCATAGCGGAAATTCCAAAGCCACGAGGGAACCTTCACTTCAATCATCAAGCATGTTGTGCACTTTGAATCTTCAATGGAAATAACATGTTAGAACTCATTTCAACAACTGCAATGACTCTTCTGATAGGATCATATATCTCACAAACATCTTTTTCTATGGTTATTATATAACCTTTTTCCTGCAATTGACTGGCACTCAACAAATTGCTTTTCAAGTCAGGAACATAAAATACATTAGAGATGGTTTCCACCAAACCCTTCTTGGTTTATATTTTAATATCTCCTTTTCCCATCACATTTACAGTAGAGCAATCACCAAAACTGACTTTAGATCGAAAGTTTTCGTCTAAATAAGAGAAATGTGACTTACTTCCACACATGTGGTTGTTACAATGATAAGTGCCAAAAATATATAATTTTCATACACTTTTCATGGCACTTATCCTTGGATAAATTGAGAAAACCAACTTCATTCAAAACTTTTATAATAAAATATCACAATCTTGTAAATATGCTTTGTATAGTTCTTTTGTAATATATTATGTAGGATTTTGGTGGAAAATAGAAGATTTAATCAAACACAAACAAAGTGCTCGAAATAGGCAAAAATGATCATCAAATGACATGCTTAAGCTTGACGTGGTAAGCTATGTGCTTAAGCATGACTCAACAAGACTTGGCCTATGTGAAAAATATGGAGTCAATTTGAAGCCAATCTGTTCAAGTAGACAGCTTAGCAGAGCACCTAGACCGTCCAACTTGGAACCACACACCTGACCAGATCAGCAAGCACTAGGCCACATCACTATCAGCATGGTCAAAGCTACTCAAGCAAGCAGGTGAGCGGTGCCACATAAGCGCCTAGCAATTGCACCCAGCAACTTAGTCAATTTGACTTAGCCACCAAGCAACCTTGACATCATGCATGACCCCACTCCAAGTAGCCTCCATAGGCTTTTCAGAGGTAGCTCACAATAGCTGGGTCAATAGCTCACAACTAGCTTGGGTGAGTCAGCCTCAAGCAGGTGACTAAGTTGTTTGGTCATGACAAAACCCATGCTGAAGGGTTTGGTTAGCAGCTTGGTGGTGGGCAAAAACTCCTATAAATAGGAGGGCACCTCAAAGGAAAAATTAATTCATTCTCATTCTAATTCACATTCTCACATTCCACTTCTCTCTCAAACCGAATTATCTCTTCTTCCACATCTTCTTCTTGTAATTTTCTTGGAGAATTTCCACTCCAAAGTAGTTTAGGTAAGTGTTGTTTGTAGTTTTCTTTCTTAATTCAAGAGGAGAAAGGAGATGGCAAATGAGATGCAAAAACATAATTTTGTAATCTCATTTCGGTCCAAAAAGCATCTCATCCTTGGATAGATGGCTCATGCTCCTACAAATTGACTTTGATTATGGTGTAATTTCTTCTCTTTAATTTAGCTTTTGAAATCAATGCATTCAAGTTATTACTTTTTGGTTAAGTTTTGATTTTTTATGAAGTTCTTAATGCGGTTTTAGCTTGATCACCTAAAACTTGATTTAAAGATTCAAAATTATTCTTCTTAAAGTGTTGACAAGTAAACTAAAAAGTATAACCTACACCTTAGTTCACGTGTCACATCAAACATCTATTTTAAGCAAGTTATGTTCAAGGCTAAATAAAGTTAATGGAGCCTGGACTAGGATGTGACAACCTACTCCGACGAGTGGCACTTAACTATTGTTTGGTGTATTTAATAAGGTTTGATAATCATCTTAACACTCTAGGACAGTAGATGAAGGATTTAGAAATGATGTGTGGAATTAACCTAAAGTGTAACACATAACCTATAATGTTTTCAAAAGTCAAGTAGATAAATAATTCCATATTTCCAAACCAATTTCTTCCTCAAGAATTTGTTTATAATAATTGTTTATGTTTATTTGTTTACTTATTAATATTTCATAAGCAAAACCAATTCACAAAGATGTTTAAACTTTATTAGTAATATAAATTAATTATAATAATATTCTATTAGGCAATTCCTTGTGGTTCGGCATAACCCTATACTATACTACAATTGAATCTTGAAATAGATGCAAATGTAAAATAGTAATGTGTTAACTTATAAATTTTATTTGTTGATAAAGAAAGAAACCTTGAATCAAAGTGCAATTTAATTCATAAGTTGTGTCTTTGTGAAAAGGAAATATACACAATTATAATGAGTGATCTAACCACTAACTTTTACTTTCACTCATTTAGATTTTCGCAACTAACATTTATTTTCTATCATTTAATTTCTGCAACTAACTATTTATTGTTTTATTTATTCTTTATACCAACTCTTTGAAAGAAGTGGTACAATTAGCTTCTAACTTTATTCTTCTGTCATTTTATTATTCTTTGATACCAACCTTTCATAAGAAATGGTATGGTTAATTTAATAAAATGAGACATGCCTTTATGGTATGGTTAAAAGGAACCCGAAAAGTGAGTAAATAAATAAAGCCAATAACTAATTAAATATCACTCATTATCACTTGTATTAATTTGCTAAGTTCATACCATTATGTCGGCGTTGGAATTTATTCCAACAAAGCCGAGATGGTATGAAATTGTTAATAATTCAATAAAGCCAAGTTTTTTATTTAAAGGAACATTCTTGAAACCATTATACCGAAAGTGCAATTTATTCCAATAAAGCCGAGATGACGAACAAAGAATCGACCTGTCATTAAATAAAATAATTAGTAACTTGCTACCTCAATAAAGCAAGCATCGAAAAATTCTTTCAACATACATCGACAATGACCTTTCTTCTCCGCTACAAAGTTAGACATTTCTTATTTTCCTTCGTAATTAGGAAATTTTGTGTAGCACTCAGAGACATAATGACCAAACTTATGGCATTTGTAGCACTCTAACTTGGACTTTTCATAAATTCTACCTCTTCCTTGTTGTTGGTGAGGATTGCCTTTAAAGTTCCTGCATGAATCTCTATTTCCTCGACCTCCATATCCTCTACCTCTACCCCTTCCTCTGAAGTTATTGGAATGAGTATTGGTAGAAGCCTTCAATGCTTATTCCTCCGTTGTTGAACTTCTATGCATCTTTTGTTCATGAACCAACAATGAACTTTGAAGTTCATCAAGGGAGAGTTCATCAATGTCATTGGACTCTTCAATTGAGCACACCACATAATCAAATTTTGGTGTGAGTGACCGTAGAATTTTTCAACAATGAGGGTGTCTCCCATCATTTCTACATGAATTCGCATGTTTTTTGCAATTCCCATGACTCTTGAACAATAATTAGTAACTGACTCACTTTCCTTCATTTGCAAAGTTTTGAAGTCCCTTCTCAAGGCTTGAAGTTGAGTACATTTGACTCTAGAGGAGCCTTGGTATTTTTTCTTCATTGAATCCCAAATATCCTTGGAAGTTTCTTTGCAAAGAATGGTTTCCAGGATAGAGCGATCAATGGCTTGAAATAAGAAATTTTTGGCTCTCAAGTCTTTCAACTTCATTGCATCATGCTCTCTTAATTGTGCAACAGTAAGTTCCCTACCTTCTTCTGGTGTTGCAACCCCATCTTCAATCACTTTCCAATACTCCTTGGACCTTAAGAGATTTCCCGTCAACATGCTGCAGTGCTCATATTGACCATCAAAATGTGGAATAGGTGGTTGCTCAAAATTGTCAGTAGCCATTTTTTCAACTTGCTGCAATTCTGGATATTATTTTATGCATCTGGAAATTATTTTCTGCAGTTATGTTTCTACACTGACAATAAGTGGATTGGTTGTCTCTTTTTATGGCTCATATTTTCACTCAATTACTCCAGAATGCTCGTTGTAGTAGAATGAGAATTCACACAATTACTAAAATCATGGAATGGTTGTGTTTCTGATACCAATGTTAGCAATAGAAAATTGCAAACTTATGTGTATTATGCACTAAATGGCAGCCTTAAAATAGGCAAAGAAAAAAAAGGTTATAATCAGTTTCAAAGTTAAACATAATAACTCCCATAAAGTGGAGGTAACTTGCTAAATTACATACCCTACCACTAACACAATACATAAACTGAATAAAAATATCTAACAAATAAAGTTAAGTGCAAACAACCTCAATTCTACTAATCGCCAATATCTTGATCACACTAGTACCTTATTAAACTAGCTATATGTCTAGCAACTAGATTTACAAGATTAAACTATATGAACAATTAAGCATACTTTTACGTCTAGTAGTCTATGTTAACAAGTTTGAGAGTTCTCCAATGCTTATATGAATCTATGTTAACCAATCATATGCACATAGACACACATGTGACAATTCAACATAAAATTATGTCTAGCGTCATACAAAAAGATGAATTACATGCTTTAGGCTATGGAACCATAATTTCTCCATGAGTGCACTTCCAAAATAAAATTCATAGAATCGGCATTCACAAAATAAGCATTAAGTGCAACAAAATAATTCATAAAAATAATGCTTCATAATTAAACATATATCAATTCCAAAAGTTATATCAAATACATATTATTATCAATCCCAACAAATGAGGAACTTAGCTAAGCATTTAAATACATGACTAAAAACAAGAATATGTAGAAAGTTACAACCCAAAGTGAAATGGTATCTCTTCTATGACCATACATCAACTCCATCAATCATGGTCCATTACCTTTACATCTCATTTCTAGCATATACTAGCCTAAGGACCGAGGGAAATTGAAAACATCTTAATTTTTCCGAAAAATAGTATGGGACTAAAAATCCAAATCTCTTCAGCTTTTTCGACCCCCTTTATCGATATGAATTTTTATACTACTGTCGGTGTAGGGGTAGTGCGTTGAGTGCAGCCTCTTCGCCTAGCTCGACGCTGCACATGGACAAGTTGCGTTTGGTGCATCTTCCACACTCAGCACAACTATGTTAGGCTCAGGTCAGCTGATTACGGCCTCGATCAATGTTGGTCATGCACCAATCCTTGCTTGTTTTTGCTCATTTAGATCATGAAATGTCATGGAAACTCAACTCATAGAATTAGTGAATAATTATCAAATTTCCAAATATGAATATGAAAGTTAGTATTTAGAATTAAAAGGTGTTAAATTTGTCTTATGAATTAAGGTAATTTTCACACCTAACATGTTTTTAGTCTCTTACTTTTAATTTCACAGCACAACCCAAGAGCTCAACTTGGAGATCTGATACCACTTGTTGGGCTTTGGTGTCGATTCACATTTTATATTAAATAATATTGTGATATAGCAATGAACACCAAAGTATATCTTATGGACATAGATATACAAACTCTACAACATTGTGAAAATAAATGTGTGCAAAGTAAAGAAAAGGGAACACCAAAATTTAACATTGAAACCCTCAAATGTCAAGGAAAAACAAAGAGACAATCTCCGAAAAGTAGTTCACCATGTCAGGACAATTACAATATCATTTCCAGACTCTTCTCACACAAGAGGTACAAATATAATGTTTCTCAGTAAGAACTATAAACACACAATTTTGATCATGGTAAATTACTTTGAAAATAAATTGCTGAGTAAATAGAAATTAGGGTGTAAGGTTAAGGGGTGTGCAACTGGGCCTTGGTGAGCCCACCGGATTAAGTTTCTAACCCTAATCCACCACCCCTTTATAAGCCTAACTTAGAAATTCACCTTAACCTAATTTTTGTGGAGAAAGAGGCACACTTATAAAGTTTTTGGAAATGGGAGGATGTAAAGACTCAAAAGAAAGATGATAAGGTGAAAGCAATAGCTGATAAGAACTCAAACTATGTTTTTTCATCATTCCTCAACTCTAAAGAGGTATTTTGCTCATTTGTCTTCCTATTCTTTTTTGTTATTATAATGTGCTTTTACAGTTGAATTAATGTGTTAGAATATTACAATCATTGTTGGCCACCTCACATGTACTAGTGGTACCATCTGCGGCCCTACCACGTCACTGTCATGCCTGCAATAGCTACTTGGTCGTGGGATCCCTTCGCCAGCCCATTTACCATCACGCCGGGGTACTATTCGAAACAACACACCTGATGCTACCTACCAGTGGTGACTCCAGGGGTTCAAAGGATTTAACCGTGTCAGCCCTTGGTGGAGATGCCCTTTCCTCCACTTGTCCCATCCCCTCACGACCCCTTGGTTGTTTTCCTAACTTCCCAGCCCAAAGCGGGGTGGTTTGCTCACCATGGCTCACGGTGGAGCCAACCCGAAACCTAATCCCCAAATCAATTTTGACCCTAACCCTAAACCTAGTCTTCAAATCAATTTTAACCCCAACCCTAAACCTAATCCCTAAATCAATTTCAACCTAAATCCTCAAATCAATTTCAACCTAAATCCTCAAATCATGTTTAAACCCTAACCCTAAATCCTCAATTTAATTCCTTGTTTTATTTATTTATTTATTGTTTTTTTTATAAATTCTATTTTTTTATTATATACATTTATATTTTGTTTTAATTATTGTTGCTTGTTTATTTAAAAATAAAAAATGTAACTAATTTATTTTAATAATGTATATACATGAAAATGCAATAAAAATTAATTATTGTTGCTTGTTTTAATTATGAGACTTGTGTCTTTTCGCGTTATCTCAACTTGATATTTACAAAAACAATTTAATAAAATCAAGGAGAGATAGTGAAATATGGGACTCGTACCCTATCACATTATCTCAACTTGATATTTTCAAAAAAATAATTTAATAAAATCAAGGAGCGATAGTGCACTATGAGACTCTTGCCCTGTCGCGTTATCTCAACTTCATATTTTCAAAAATTATTTAATAAAATCAAGGAGAGATAATGCACTATGAGACTCGTGCCTTGTCGTGTTATCTCGACTCCATATTTTCAAAAAATAATTTAATAAAATCAAGGAAAGATAGTACAGTATGAGACTTGTGCCCTATCACATTATCTCAACTTGATATTTATATAATAATTTTATATAATCAATGAGATTTACTACATTATGTGACTCGTGCCCTATTGCGTTATCTCAACTTGATATTTTCAAAATTAATTTAATAAAATTAAGGAGAGATGATGCACTATAGGACTTGTGCCATGTCGCGTTATCTCAACTTGATATATTCAAAATTAATTTAATAAAACAAAGAGAGATAGTGCATTATGTGACTCGTGTCGTATCATGTTATCTCGATTTTATATTTTCAAAATAACTTAATAAAATCGTGGAGGGGTAGCGCACTATAGGACTCGTGCCCTGTTGCGTTATCTCTTCTAGTATTTTAAAAATCAAATAAAAATATATCAAGAGATCAACTTTTTTTCTTGAAGAACTACGTAGCCTTGATTTCTCTATTGCAGTTAGAGATACATAGGAGCAAATATTTCCATGTGAGACACACAAAAAAATGTCTTTCTTTTTGGGTAATAATGTGAGAGTAAAATTAACGTTTTGAAATAATATCCATATTATCAATCTAGCTACCATTTTGTAATGGGTGGTATGAGGTGCCTAACACATTCCTCATTTGTAAGTGACTCTCGAACCTATTTTTTTTTCTGTGAGCAGATGGATTTTTATTTTTAAATCAGCTTTTCATGTTTTCCCTCTAAAAAACATGTAATGGTTAGGAATTTGTATGAAACAAATCTGCAGACTTTTAAATCGCTGAGTGAAACAGTACAAGGAATGTAAATGGAAATAGGCTATGTGAGGTACTACACACAGTACTCACTTCTAGGAATGTAAAAATCTATAAAATAAATCCAAAAGAATCATTCCAAAAGGAATGCCAAGAGGAAAGGAGAATGTTCTCAATATCTTGCACACCTCCATCCAAACCCTTTCCTCATACTTATGCTGCCAAAAAGGAATATTTACGGTTAGGAATCCTCACTCTTTGCCCTCTCCTTGGTTCCATGATGTGCTGATCTATTGCCATTTGTCCTACATTGCTTTTATTTTGTCCTTTTCCTACCACTGTCTCAATTCATTTTTCATTTTCATCCTTACTCATAACATTACCCACCTCTTTAATAGAAACCTTGTCCTCAAGGTTAGGATAAAGTGTGTGGAATTAAGTCCAATTATCCCAAGTAGTGTTTGTAGGCAACATGCCTTCCCACTGGACCAGCACCTGTTGAATTGGTTGTCCTTTATAATTGAGTGTGCGAGAACCGACAATAGCTTGGGGAATAAATATAGGACCCTGTTCTGCAGTTGTTAATGGTAGTGGCATCGATGGAGTAGAATGATCTCCTTCGTAAGGCTTTAATGCTGAAATATGAAAAACAGGATGAATTCGGGTTGTTAATGGAAGTAGTAGCATATAAGCAACTTGGCCAATTCGTTCAAGGACCGGGAATGGACCGAAGTAACATATGCTCAATTTTTTATTGCGGTATAGAGCAATGGAGTGTTGGCGATATGGCTGTAATTTCACAAGCACCATGTCCCCAATTTGGAATTCAACAAATCGACATTTCACCAAACTTCTTCATTATTTGTTGTGTGCGAGCCAAGTTATTTTTTAGGGCAACAATAGTATCATCTCGCTCAACTAATAGTTGTTGCAATGAGTAGGGGTCTGTGGAATGCGGTTCATAACGAATTAGAACAGGGGGATCTCGACCATATACCACCTTGAATGGTATCATACCAATACTGGTATGGTATAAAGTGTTATCCCAAAACTCCGCCCATGGCAACATTTTGGACCAAGATCGAGGGTTGTGGCTCGTGAAACAACGGAGATAAAGCTCCAAGCATTTATTGACAGCTTCAGATTGACCATCGATTTGGGGATGGTAGGCCGCGCTCATTGCCAAAGTGGTGCCACTGCACTTAAACAAATGCTGCTAGAATTGGCTAGTAAAACTATTGTCTCTATCGGACACAATGGATTTGGGAAATCCATGTAGTTTAACAATGGTATTGAGAAAAACATCAGCAACTTTGTCACTGTTATAATCATCCTTCAAAGGAAGAAAATGTCCATATTTTGATAATCGATCAACAACAACTAGTATCATAGTGTATGAATTTGACAAGGGCAGTCCTGTTATAAAATCCATAGTCACGTCTTCCCAAATCTGAGTTGGGATTGGAAGTGGCTGCAACAGTCCTCCTGGCACAGTATTTGAATGTTTGGCTTGTTGGCAAATCAAGCATTGAGACACAAACTCCTTAATATCCTTTGCCATATTAGACCAAAAAAACTGAGTAGCAATTCTTGCTTTTGTTCTTGCAATATCGGCATGGCCACCTGCAGGGGAAGAGTGAAACTCTTTGAGAATGATTTGGATTACTTCAGGCTTTCGTGGCACCACAAGTCGACTTTTCCAAAATAGCAGATCATTCTTAACATGATAGTGAGGGACCAAGCTAGTACCTAACAAACATTGATTGTGGATGTCAGCTAAGAGAGGGTCATTAGTGACAGCTTCATGAATCAAAGTGACCAATTGTGGTATAGGAACTGACAAAGCAAAACAAAATGAACGAGAAAGACTATTAACTGCTATGTTTTCTTTTCCGGGTTTATACTCAATTGTAAATTCATACCCAAGAAATTTGTGGAGCCAATGTTGTGTTCTGGAGTATGAATGGACTGATTGGAGAGAGCTTTTAAGCTTCTTTGATCAGTTTTAATGACAAACTTGTGACCTGAATTTTGGATTTATCCATCTCTACTCCTTGACTGGAGATAGTATGCCCTAAGTAATCCACCATGGTGCAACTGAAACAACACTTTGAAAATTTAGCGAATAAAACATGCTACTGCAACAGTTTGAGAACCACTTCCAAATGCTCCAAATGAGAAGACCAAGTTGGGCTATACACCAGAATATTATAAAAAAAAAACCAACACATTCTTGCGGAGTTGCTCCTTGAAAACAGAGTTCATGAGACTTTGGAATGACGTCGGGGCATTAGAGAGCCTAAAAGGCATAACAAGCCATTCATACAACCCTTGGTGAGTCCTAAATGTTGTTTTATGCCTATCCTCTAGAGTAACACGGATTTGATGATATCCCGACCGTAAATCCAATTTGGAAAAATAGGAAGCTCCAAATAATTCATCAAGCATCTCATCAACGGTCGGAATTGGAAAACTATCCTTAATAGCTATTGCATTCAGAGCCCTATAATATGTGCAAAAGCGCCACACACCATCTTTCTTCTTCACTAGTAAAACTGGTGAAGAGAAAGGGATTGTACTTGGTTATATAATACCTTGATTAAGCATATCGGAAACCATTCGATCAATTTCAGATTTCTGAGAATGGGGGTATCGATAAGGTTTTACCTTAACCGGATTCCTGCCAGCAAGTAAGGGAATAGAATGATCCTGAATTCGTGAAGGAGGTAACCCTATGGGTTCATCAAATACATGCCAATAAGATGGAAGTAAGGCAGCCAAATCCTCAAGTAATGCAGCCAAAGCATCAACAGATTTATGTTCCGAGAGGGAGTGGAACTGAAGAGAGTAACATGCGTCAATAGAGTGAGTATTTTGCAATCGACGAATGTGATGAAATTGGGTCTGACCTGGTTCTTTCACAGAGTCACCAATTAAAGTGATGAACTTTTTGTTTAAGTAAAACTTGTGGATAAAGCATCATAATCTAAGACGTGAGGTCCCAAGGTTTTGAGCCAAGGGGCTCCCAAAACCAAATCAACACCAGTGATTGGGAGTAAGTAAACAGGGAGGTGGAGTGTATGACCTTGGATTGTAACAGGAAGGTTGGGTATGAACCATGTAGCCGTGAGGGAGTTGTCGTTACCCACCAAAACCTGAAATCGGTGTGATTCTTGAACTGGGATTTTCAAGCATTGTGCAATGCGCGACTAAAGTAAGTTATCAGAACTTCCACTATCCAACAAAACTTGGATTTGAATACCCTAAATATGACCTTGAAAACGAAGAGTACCGACCCCATGAACACCTTTGAGAGCATTGAAGGATAAATGATGTTTGGTGTTGTCATCCGGTTCCGGAGGAGAATCCGTGGAATCTGGTTGATCATTTTCCAGTGACTCATTTTCAATGTCATCCACTTGTAACAAGAGAAAATGCTTATTCGGACATTTGTGTGTAGGTGAGAATTTGTCATCACAGTAAAAACATAACCCTTTATCACGTCGGATTTGAATCTCAGCAGGGGTAATACTATGAATAGGACGTTGTCATGGGTGGAGCATTGCTGGGGTAGGTTAGGTTACAGGTGTAGGTAGGTCGGGTTACAGAGCCATCAAAATTATTCATAATCCAAAATCCATCCAAATCCATCTGTTAGAACTAATGGATTTAAATGGATATAATCCAATGGATAATGTTGATAATGGATGGACTCAAATCCATCCATTACATCCAATAGATATTCGTGAGTATATCCATTTGGATGGATACCCAATCCATCCAAAAAAATAAAAATAAAAACATCTTTTTCCAATTAATTCAATATTAATATAAAACATCTCTCTCACCTTTCTAAGCATAATCCCCCACACATTAGAAAAGTTGAAAATTAAAATTGTGATTTTAAAAAGTGATTATAAAAAAGTATAAACGATTTCGGCCTTAGTGCTTTATCCCAACATCTTAATGCAAAGTATAAATATATCATTTTGGTTATTGACTAATATGATAATATAATAACAACATAAAATATTTCAGGATGATTGACTATTGCGTATAACTTGTGGAAGTCTCAATTATTAGGAGTGTAAGCGGTTTCGTTTTAAACTGTGAAACCGAACCATAAAATGCGGTTTGTTTCGGTTCCGCGGTTTGGTTTAGTTTTTTTATTTGGAACCATTTAAGTTCGATTCGGTTCACGGTTTTGGAAATTTTGGAGACGTTAGAACCGAATCGAACCACATATTAAAAAATAATTTTATTTTATATTTGGGTGGTTAAGCTTTAAAGTTAAGAGATAAAATATGATTAAGAATTTAGGATTATTAATACATATAGGCTATAAATAAGAGGCAAATATAAAAAATAATTTAGTAAACAAACCTAAATATCTATTATCTCTATTATCCATTAAGAAGATAGAAAGAAAACTAAAAAAACTAGTATACATTTTGTCACTAATCACTGATGAAATTAATTAAATAAAGAAATTAAGGAACTAAAATAAAATAAAGAAAAACTTGAGGATATTACTAATGATGTAGAGTATTAGGTGTTACTCTTGGACTAAAGAATTGGTACCGAGTTTGTCATTCTTAAATTTTGTTGGACATTGTCGAAGATTTTGTGGACTAAAATTTCAAGTTTGTAGTGCGTTGAGATGTTGAATTATTATTGTTTTACAAGAAAGATTATTAAATAATTTTATTGTTGATGTATTTAGTATTATTTACTTGACTCTATACTTTGCAAATTTTGTTCAACTATTTCTTAAAAGATGTTTTTAAAAAGTTGAAAAATCGCGAAACCGAACCGAACCATTAACGATCGGTTCGGTTAATTTTCTAAATAAAATTTGCGGTTAATCGATTAGAATCGAACCATATCTTTGTGTTTGGTCACTAAATTGCGTCAAAAACCGAACCAAACTTTTACGCTCCTACCAATTATGTTGCACCAAAGATTTTTGCCAATAAGTGTGCTTATAAAAAAACTTCACAAATTGACCTTTTTAAAATTCTCTCACACGATTCTGAAAAATTCTCTCACTATTTTTCTGCACTTTTGCACTCAGTTCTTAAACTTTCAAAAGCGAATTTTTCTGAGTTACTTGAAGTAATTGTTTCAAAGTTTTACAAACCTATTGAGCAATATTACTTAGTATACAAGAGAGTTATCGGATTGCAAGTGATATTACATTTCATACTTGTAAAGGTAATCCAAGCCACTGTTGTAATTCTTCATTCATTGAAAAATACTTTCTTTCACGGGGTGTGATAAGAAAGGGGATATAGTTACTTGGAAAGGTGTGTTCCAAGGTGATAAGTATTAGTGAGTATGTAAGGTACATAGAAGTCTCGGGGTGAGATATTATAATTACAACTCATAGTATTTAGTGGAAAATCTGTTGTGCTGCAAGAGTACTGGATGTAGCTTACGGTGGGCAAGAAGGTGAACCAATATAAAATTCTGGTGTACTCTCTTTATTTCTTCAATTATTTGCTTGTTATTTTCTGCAAATTATTTCCATTGATGTTAACTCTTGATATTGCAGAAAAAGTGCCATAATTTTTAAGTCAACTAATTCACCCCCCAGCTCTTAGTTGCAATCTCAGTTTTATAATTGGCACCAAAGCTATTTTCTAAGTAAGTTATTCTCAAGTCTGATCCTATATTGAAGATGGCCTTAAGATCATTCCTAGGAGAAGGTTTCAACATCAACCGTCCTCCAAGCTTTGTTAGAGAGTGTTATGATCTCTGGAAAATCAGAATGAGAATCTTCATAGAATCTCAAGACTTAAATATATGGGACTCAATAGAAGAAGGTCCATTCATACCATACATGGTTGTTAATGGGGTTAAACAACCAAAACCAAAATGTTCGTGGACCGTTGAAGATAAAAATAAAGTTCAATATGACCTTAAAGCCAAAAACATTCTTGTGTCGGATCTAAAAGAAAAAGAATTCCTTAGAGTGTCATGTTGCAAAACATCGAAAGAAATTTGGGACACTTTAGAAGGGATATATGGAGCCAATGAAGTACAAAGGTCTACAACAAATAGTGAAGCATCAACGTCAAAGGAAAAATCTACATACTCAATATGCAGAAAACCAGATCATCTAAAACGTGCTTGTCTAGCCCTACAAAAGCATCATACTTCCAAAAGAAAGAAGGACAAGAAGCGTAGAAGAACAAATGTTATATCAGAAGATAAATGATGGTTCAAATGCAGAGCTCAGAATAAAGGAGCAAACACATATTTCCTTGATGGCTTCACACAATTCAAATGATGATTATTAGGTTAATAACTCTGAACCAAATGATACTTTTCATATGATGAGTTACAAAATGCTTTCAATGATTTACATCAAGAATATGTCAAGCTTTCCAAAATTTTCCTAAAACATAAAAATGAAATTTTTATTTTGGAAAGCCATAACAAAGATCTAAAGAAAGATATTGAAAAACCTACTTCTTCCCCATGTCAAAAATGTGTTGCTCTTGAAACTAAAGTTTCAACATTAAGTCTTGAACTTAATAAACTCAACAAGAGCAGTCACAATTTAGACAAGATCATAAAAGTCCAAAGACATTCAACATACCGTAGAGGTCTTGGCTATGCACATAGTCGGGTGGCAAAAAATGGGAATGTCTTAGGAAAAACAATCGCGGGAAGCACTATAATGTTTCATAAAGAAAGTGTCCATACTAATCCCATTTTTTAAAATAAAATCTTGGGTGCATAAGCATCAACCCACATGCTTTTATTTTAAAAATGTTGGCCATACTCCTAATTCATGTCATATTAGAAAAGTTGGTATTCTAAGTGGCCAATATGTTTGGGTTGAGAAAGGTGCTAGCCCCACAGGACCCAAATCACATTGGGTACCTAGAAAATATTTTTAATTTGTTTTTCAGGAGTGCTTGAAAGCCATAAGCATAAATGTATTATCATGACAACGGCTGTTCAAAACACATAGCACGAGGAGATTAAAAATTATCATTTATTCAAGAAATAAAGACCTTGTTACCTATACATAGAACATCAAAAGAAAAATCCTTGGTATAGGTAACATTTTTATTATATTTATCTAAGTGCATGGTATGATCGTCTAACTAAATTTCTACTTGAAAAATGTTTCAACAAAGAAAAGGTCGACACTACACTCTTTATAAAAAGAATAAATCATCATACTCTACTTGTTCAAATTTATTTAGATGATATTATTTTTGGTTCTATGGCAAAATGAGGCAAGGAGAGTTTGAAATGTCCATGATGGGGAAGTTAAATTAATTCCTTGGACTTCAAATCAAACAACTTGATAAGCACATTTTCGTAAGTCAATCCAAGTATTGTAGAGACTTGCTAAAAAGATTTGACATGGATGGCTGCAAGCCAATAGCTACTCCTATGGGGTCCAGTACTTACATTGATACGGATGAAGCAGAAAAAAACATTGAAATATCAAAGTATCGAGGTATGATTAGATCTCTTTTGTATTTAACTGCCAATAAATCTGATATCATGTTTAGTGTATGTCTGTGTGCACGCTACTAATCTAAACCAAAAGAATCACACTTAGTTGCCGTTATGAGAATCATGAAATATCTTAAGGGTACATTTAACGTTGGGTTGTGGTATCCAAAAGGAAGTATATGTGATTTGGTTGGTTATTCGGATTCAGATTTTGCTGGGCGCAAATCTGAGAGGAAAAGTACAAGTGGTACTTGTCATATTTTGGAAAATGCTTTAGTCTCTTGGTCTTGCAAGAAACAAGCATGTGTTATCCTAAGCATTGCTAAAGCTGAATATATAGCAGTAGGTAGTTGTTGTGCCCAAGTGATGTGGCTCAAACAACAATTACGAGATTATGGCATAGACTTGTGGTGCATTCCTTTAAAATGTGACAATACAAGTGCTATAAACCTCACAAAGAATCCTGTTATGCATTCTAGAACCAAACACATTGATATAAGGCATCACTTCTTTAGAGACCATGTCCAAAAGAAGGATGTGTCTCTAGAATTTGTTGATACTCACAACCAACTAGTAGATATATTCATTAAAATCATTGGCAAAAAAAGAACCTTTTTATAAAATTAGACGAGAATTAGGCATTCTTGATGAAGCATACTTATCTTAAATGCTTATATATGATTATATGTGTGCTTCATTATATCTATTTCATGCCTACTTGAACTTAAATGTGTTTAATTATGTTTAAAAATTTCAATTTTTGGGTTAAAAAAATCATTTTCATAGCTAAAAATTGCCTAAAAATAAGTTTTACTCGGGTTTGTAATCGATTACACTTGAGAGTAACCGATTACAGGGTTGAACAACGTGTTTCAGTAACCGATTACTCAAAATGATTAACCGATTACTCTATGTTGTTTGAAAATTTTAAACTTTTTAATTTGAGTAACCGATTACTCTATGCCGTTATTATTTTTTTTCCTGCATTTTTCAATTTTTTCAAACTCATCTTCCTCATCAACTCGTGTTCTCTCTTGCTCAACCCTCTCAAACCCTCAAATCTTCGTTTTTGATCTGTTTTGGGTGATTTTTGTATGCTTTCATATCACATTTTCACTTCTAAACACTTCTAAACCATCATTTTCGTGTTTAGTGGCCTAAATCAAAAAACCCCAAATCTCCAAAACCCAAAAACCTAACTTTTCAAAAACCTCAATCCATGGCTTCCTCTTCTAGATCAAAGAAGCAACGCACAAATATGACTCAAAGGAACCAAAGAACTTCATCTTTGGAGTCCAACCCTCTTGAATTAACGCGACTTCTGGCAAATAATGAGAAACATAAAATCTTTGAGGAGCACTTCCATGGTCGCACTATCTTCAATCCCAAATACAGTAATCTTGGGAATTTTGAGTTTGAAGATTTTTCTATTTCCTTATCTCTTGAGACAACAAAACCTTTTCGATTTCTATTGTGAATCAAATGAAATTTATCCTAAACTGATTAGAGTATTTTACTATAACATGAACTTTAGGAAGAATCGTCTTACTTCCTATGTAAAAGGAAAAGACATTACTTTGGATTTGAAAACCATGAGTTCATTGTGTTGTAACATACCCTATCAGGGGAGCATGACAGCTTTCGGCCTTGCATCCGAATGGGAAAATTATGATCGAATAGATTTTTATTATTCTCTATGTAGAATAACCGAAGAGGAAATAGAAACGCTTAAGCAATAAGGCTATAGTGAAACTGTTAAAAATAGAGATATCCTATCTGCTTGAGATCTCAAATTGGAAGACCGTTTGCTTCATTATTTTTTGAGCTATGTCATATTACCAAAATTTTCAAACCATTCTCAAATAAGTGACATAGAAATCCAATTGATGTATGCTATGAAATTTAATCTGAAAATCAATTGGACTCTGATGATAATGAGACAAATGTGGTATGTAAGAGGAACACAAAGCCCTTTGCCATATGCAATCTTCATAACAAAAATCCTTGAGCATTTCAGTGTGTCTACTGCTGGAGAAACTAAGGTCTCGCTTAACCCTCGTTAAAGTCATGTTGATATGGATGTAATCCACAAAATGGGCTTCACATTTGATCTTCGTGACCGGACCTACATGCATAAGAAAGATAGACCTCCTGCTCCTAAACTAGAATCTACTACCGCTGCTAATCCTTCTGAACCTCAACCTTTTGAGTTTCATGCTCAATCTTCCTCATCTACTGTCATGCCTTCAAATCAGATGATTAACCTTCTAAGTTTCATGCTCAATCTTCCTCATCTATTGTCATGCCTTCAAATCAGATGATTATGGATGAGTTGATTTCTCTTCGAGGCTACATCACTAATCGGATGGATGCCTTTGATAATTAGAATCAACAAATCCAGTTTGAACTTCATCGTCTCTCTTCTAAGCTGAGTAACATGGACGTTGATGAAGACGGTTCTGAGCTTAACTTAGACTTTATTTGTTGTTAGGATTTTCTGGTTGTAATGTTAATTTCTCCTGGTGTCGGACAAATTTCTATTATGTTGTTTATATTGTTGTTTGCATTGTTAATGCTTGAAAATCTTTTTACTTTTATGATATTGCTCAAATTTTGTTATATCTTGATATCCATATTATTATATGTTATATATATCCTATTGCATGTATGTTATATATATTGTGCTGGAAAACTCTTGGCTTTTCTACTTTTTGATGAAGTCAAAAGGGGGAGAAAAGATGGGAGATTGTATTTTTTGTTTAAAACATTTCATGCACATAAATCCAAATGAAAGGGGGAGCATACTCAAGACAATTCAAGTATATCACAAAGTATGCTGCTCTCATAAAACTATACTGTTAAGAATATATTGGTTTGTCATTATCAAAAAGGGGGAGATTGTGAAGAAGATCTTTGCTCCTGACCTTGGCACGATTTTGATGAAGACACCAACATCACCAAAAAGAAGAAAAGGAAGAATACTTATGAAGACAATGAAGATTCAAGCTTCAAGATATTCAAGACTTTTAGTCTAAGTCTAAAATAGGTACTTATATCCTATGCTCTTGATTATACAATAGTAGTAATGCTCAAACTATTTTTAAAAGAAAATTGAAACACTTTAAAATACTTAAAACAATTTTCAAAAATAGTGTGTAACGGGTTACTTCATCTAAGTAACAGGTTACAAGTGTGAGAAAAGAGTTATCCAACTTAAAACTTATCAGAGTAATCCATTACTGTCTTTGAGTAACAGATTACCAGTGTTATTAAAGTTGAGTAACCGATTACTCAACTTGTTGTAATCGATTACTCTAATTCGAAAATAAATGATCAGTGGACATAACATTTGAGTAATCAATTACTCAATGATGTAATCGATTACTGAGAGCTGTTGCATCTGATTTTCAAATTCAAAGTGAACGATTTTCAACCTAAAATACATGGTTTCATTCCAATCAATTCCTATCCTTTCAAAGAGACATTTTGGTTGATTGGAAAGCCTATATAAAGGCATTAAAACTCATAATCAAAACACAGAACTTTCATACAACTCTCACACGATTCTGAAAAATTCTCTCACTATTTTTCTGCACTTTTGCACTAAGTTCTTAAACTTTCAAAAGAGAATTTTTCTGAGTCACTTGAAGTAATTATTTCAAAGTTTTAAAAACCTATTGAGAAATATTACTTGGTATTGTTATCATAACTTGCAGCAATTATAAATGGCACGAAATAATACTTACTGGCTAAGTCACGACCAGGTCGCTCTCTTTAAGATGTTTCGTGGCACTGCCCAAAATGTGCAAGCAGACTATCAACCACGTTGTCTCCAGGATAAAACAGCTCATATCTCTGTTATCGAATTCTTACTGCACTATAAGAACCAATCTCGAAAATACCCACCACCATATGGCTACAAGTGCCAATTCTCGAAATTCCCACAATATGGCTAACAGTGCCAATTCTCGAAATACCCACAATATGGCTATCCGTGCCAATTCTCTAAATACCCACAATATGGCTACCCGTGTCAATTCTCTTCCAACGATATTGACTACCAGTGTCAGTTCTCAAAATACCCACAATTTGGCTATCTGTGCCAATTCTTTTCCCTCAATACTGACTACCAGTGTCAGTTCTCGAAAATTCCCACAATTTGGCTACATGTGCCAATTCTTAGTGTCACGGAAAGAAAGGGGGAGAAGTTTGCCGGAAATGCATCGGCGGAAAATATGAGGGAGAAAGAAAACGTTGAATGAAAACGTATTCAACTTGGGGCAAGTTATAATGAGGGGAGAAAGCCTCTATTTATAACATTAATTTTTTCCATGTTCCTCATCTCTTCAATATGGGACTTGAGAGTTGTTTTTATATTACACACCACCATGTTCCAACAATCCCCCACTTGAAATTAAAAAATGACTTCCGAGAATTTTTGTGGTCTCAATATGAATGTGCATAAACAAAGGTGTCATGCGACTTGAACCTTTGCATAGTGAGTAAGATCCAGATTTTACTAGAGTGACTCGTAGTCTTGAACTCTATCTCTAGCATCAAACCATACACAACCTTTTCAAAGGTGTATTCTATAAAGCCCGTGTGTTAAAGGTCATGCACGTCTTTTCAAAGGTGAACGCTCTAGAAATTTATGCCCCAAAATTTCATAGGAAGCGGCCCCCACTTCCACATTCACGTAGGTGAGAGTATGAAGAGTGCTCATATAGCCTATGTACTCCACTCAAATTGGAGTATAGATCTCATTAAGAGTTTAACTCATCCTTACATATGCTGCAGGAATCATGCTTCTCATAATTTTATCACATGTTCATTCTCATATCACTTCACAACTTGTTATTACACATTCAACCTATTTCTCGAATTTCCAGTCACTTAGGTCGGGTTACCATCATGAGTGATCNGGGCAATAGTCACATACTCTTAGAAGTATTATAGACTTTCTCTCTAGCTAGTCCTTTCGTCAAAGGATCTGCTAAGTTATTCTTAGTGCATACATGATCCACTCTAACAGCTCCTGTAGAGAGTAACTCTCTAATGGTGTTGTGCTTACAACGAATTTGTCGTTTCTTACCGTTGTAAAAGTGGTTCTCAATTTTTACAATAGCTCTGGTACTATCACAATGGATCAACACAACTGATATATATTTTTCCCATAGGGGAATCTCTGCAAGCAAACTTCTCAGCTAACTTGTTTCTTCATTAGCTATTGCTAATGTTATCATCTCAACTTTCATAGTGGATTAAGATAACATAGTTTGTTTCTTGTTATACTCTAGATAGTCCATCTCATCATTTATGGCTTCTCGCCACAAATCGACATCCAAAGAAGTCAAAACTTCTTGGAGAGTTGATGGATTATCCTCCAATATAATCAGATCTATACTTTCTAACAATTATTGCTCTCTTACTTCTTCTAGGTTCTATTTCAAACCTTTCAATTTCTATCATTATCTGTAATCACAAGTATGTGACTAGTTGATGTGCCCCACTATTCCTCAATTTAAAAAGGAATTTCTTCTCATTAAAGTCAACATCGTTAGACTCAATGGTCATTTTGCGTTAAGGTCGTAATACTTATACATAATATTGTTTATATCATATCCAATGAATACACATTCATAGGCTCTACTTGCGAGTTTAAAACTCTATGGGCATATCTTCATAAAATGATTTCATGAGCAATTTTATGTATCTCATAGGACTGAGACTCTACTAATTTATTATCAGTCATTTAATACTTGAGGTAGTGATAGCATCATATATATATATATATATATATTATCTTAACTTCCTCGGTATCATATTTCTTTATTTCTCAAGTGCATACCAAATTAATTTGGCAGACATATATGGGTTGTAGTGATTATAGAGATCATATGACAACTCATTCAGAATGAAATTCATAAAAAGTAATCATTTTCATTCCAGAGAGCTATATTAATCGGTAGTTTATCCTTCTTCTTTTTTTTTCAGCTTTCTTCAGCAGCATTAGGACATTGATTTTCAAAACGTTTGCAACTTTTCTTATAATGAAGAAAAATTTCATCTTATGTTGCTAACGTTTGAAATTTGTCCCATCAAACCGAAATGGTTCGTTCAGGTCATAGCTGTTCGGTCCAATAATATTATCTACGAATGTCATTGCAGTATAAACGTCTTAAAATTGTTGTTACTGTAGCTTGCAGCAATTATAAATGGCACAAAATAATACTTACTGGCTGAGTCACGACTAGGTTGCTCTCTTTAAGACGTTTCGTGGCACTACCTAAAATGTGCAAGAAGACTATCAACCATGTCGTCCCCAGGATAAAACAGCCCAAATCTCTGTTATCGAATTCTTATTGCACTGTAAGAACCGATCTTGAATACACCCACCACAATATGACTACTAGTGCCAATTCTCGAAATTCCCACAATATGGCTAACAGTGTCAATTCTCGAAATACCCACAATATGGCTACCCGTGCCGATTCTCTAAATACCCACAATATGGCTACCCATGCCAATTCTCTTTCAATGATACTGACTACCAGTGTCAGTTCTCAAAATGCCCACAATTTGGCTACCTGTGTCAATTCTTTTCCCTCAATATTGACTACCAGTGTCAGCTCTCGAAAATTCCCACAATTTGACTACGTGTGCAAATTCTTAGTGCCACGGAAAGAAAGGGGGAGAAATTTGTCGGAAAGGCATCAACGAATATATGAGGGAGAAAGAAAAAGTTGAATGAAAACGCATTCAACTCGGGGAAAGTTATAATGAGGGGAGAAAACCTCTATTTATAACATGAGATTTTTTCCATGTTCCTCATCTCTCCAATGTGGGACTTAAGATTTGTTTTTTCAAAACTCTCCTATGTAGGACTTGAGTGTTTTTTTTTAATATTTCACACCACCATGTTCCACCACTTAGTATACAAGAGTTATTGGATTGCAAGTGATATTACATTTCATACTTGTAAAGGCAATCCAAGTCGTTGTTGTAATTCTTCATTCATTGAAAATACTTTCTTTCACGGGGTGTGATAAGAAAGGGGATAGAGTTACTCGGAAATGTATTTTCCAAGGTGATAAGTATTAGTGAGTGTGTAATGTACATAAAAGTCTCGGGGTGAGATATTGTAATTACAACTCATAATATTTAGTGGAAAATCTCTTGTGCTGCAAGAGTACTAGATGTAGCCTTCGGTGGACAAGAAGGTGAACCAGTATAAAATTCCGGTGTACTCTCTTCTCTCTTTATTTCTTCAATTATTTACTTGTTATTTTCTGCAAATTATTTATGTTGCTCTTAACTCTTGATATTGCATAAAAAGTGGTCATAATTTTTAAATCAATTAATTCACCCCTCTTAGTTGCAGTCTTAGTCTTACACAATGAATGCCTTGAAACATGATTAACCAATATCGTTAGATTAATTATCTTATATTAATACAATATGATTAACCGTCGAAAGTTGAGTTTGTATCATTATCGATTAACTTTTTCATAAATCACAAGACATGTCATGCAACCCCTTTGGTGTGTGGTTATAACTACGAAATAGCAACTAGTAGGATATTAATTTTTAATTTCATAAAATTATGATTTGTTGATAAAAAAAAAGTATGGCTAAAATGCACGAATAGTCTCATTGTAAATTTTAAAGATGATTACAATGTATATAAATATTTCTTTCAATTTGTATTTTTAATATTAATCAATGGTATCCTCTATCAAAGATGATTATATTGAAATCGGGTAAGACAACTTTTGCATTTCAATTTGCGTTGCCCATATATGAGTGTCATTGCCACTTGTTTACTATCTATACCATCTATACCATTATATAAAGGCAAAACAATTGTTAACCGCCATGGATGGAGTAATTTTGATATTCCAATTTTAGCCTTTGCTCTATTATTAAAGTAACTTCCATATTCTACCCCAATTTTAAACTGCAAAGCAAAACTGATACATGTAAATTATCTAATAACATAAAATTATCTATACCATTATATAAAGCCAAAATTCATTGTAACTACCATGACATGGTATAATTTTTTAATTTCAATTTAGCCCCACTCTATGTTGTAACCTCCTCTATCCAAAACTCTTAAATTGCTCATTCTCTCACGTTCTCTCATTCTCATCCCTTTTTCTTCTTCTATTCTCCACAATCAACTCTCTCTTCTCTCAGGTTGTGATAAAAAAATGAAACTTTATAAAAAAAAACAGAGACTCAATAACCTAATAATGCAAATGGGTTCTCTCTTAGAGGACTTTGAATCCATGAGGGCTAGAAAAGTACTTCTCCATCATGTTAATGAAGTCATTGTTGTCATGAACGGAGCATGGTGGATCCTTCACCAGAAGTCCTATGTTGTCTTTGATGCAGCGGTTGTGATCAGCTAGAGGGCGGTGAGTTGGGAAGTGAGTTTTTGATCGCACTCAACGCTTGAAATGGTGAGATAACAACATAGACCACATTTGCATTATCAGGTTATCTCATGTTATTGTGCCTCATACCTCATTCTACAATTGCAATATTATCCTTTTCTCTTATCTTATCATATACTCAATAAGTTTTAAAAACAATTTCAATTCATTATTTACAGTTTAAACTCTGGTTAATTTTGAGAAACATTTGTTATAATTGTACGTTTAGGGTG
>NW_017718478.1:0-1665 GCF_001865875.1 Lupinus angustifolius
CAAAGATGCCAAAGTGACACTAAGATGGTTTGTGTTTATGCTTTATATTTTTTGAGAGGGTTATTGTCAACATTTTCTAACATATCCTTAAATTTATAAGTTTATCATACTTTGCTTCCATTATGTTCGATGAAATGCCAAATATACACTAAAACAAACGTGTTTATGATTTGCATCTTATTAAGAAAGTTATTGTCAAGCTTTCTTTAACATATCTTTAAATTTTTATGTTTGCTGAAATTTAATTTAATTTATAATTTTTAGTTTCGTAATTGTTGAAACATGCATCCTAACATAAAATAATTGTTAGTTTTATAATGTGTTTACGCTTCATAAAACATGGACATACAAATAGCTAAAACCAAAATTTCAGCATGGGTAAAATGTAGAATACTGTAGAATATAAGCCACTTAAAGGAAGAAATGCCAAAACCTCAGCCTTTTATCTTGACATGTTTAGGAGGGGATGTTGGCTTAGGTTCTACAGAATTTGTCAATAATATGAAGGATGGGTAGGAATAAATTTTGTGGAATCATTTCAACCTTTAGAGTTATTATGTATTTAGAGTTATTATGTATATTGGTATTGTTGGTGTTTACATCTCCTTCACCTTTCATGTTACTCATTGCCCTTAGTTACATTGCATTAGCTTATAATCTAAATAAGGATTGTGTTCTTCATAATTTTTATTTTATTACTACGTACGTAGTTGATAACCAAGATACTATCCTCATACATTTCTGGAGTCACCACTTACATATTTTGTTCTCCAATGAATATGAGATCATGCAAGCATTTAAGAGTATAATTTTTGTTTTGTTAGCATTTCTAACAATTAAGATGTTTGATACAATAACCTGTTCAACATCACATATTAAATGATGACTCAATTATTTTTTCTAAGTCAATGTATATTTACCTAATAATAATAATAGTCAATGTAATTAGAAAGAAAATACAAAATACACTACTTCCTTTGTTATTTGTTTCATTCATATGCATTGTTGCAAGTTGAAAATAATTAACTACATTATTTTATTTTTATCATTACACTTCTACATAGAAGTGATTACATTCAAGCTTAAAAGAGAAATTTTATTATAATGCAATGAGATGAACATATAAATTATTTTAGTGGAAAGAACCATATGTTGTATCAATTGTTGGGAAAACATGACTTTCACAAGTTAGGTGAAAGTAGAGGCCCATATATCTTCAAATATTCCACAAATGTTTTAGTGAATCTGTCGATTAATTGTTATTTATATTTTTTAAACTGAAGTGTATTGTATTACTTTTGCAGGCTTTTACCATTGTAAAGTTGTAATGGATGAGCACAAAGGATATCAAAACACAACATTAGATCAAATATAAAAAATTGAAAGTAGTCATTTGTCTACTTAAATTGTTATTTTCTAGATAAGAGACATGCACATTTATAGTTGAAATGGTGTGTTCACTTGGTTTTTGAATGTCTTTTCCATTCTCATCAAGTATTTTGTGGAATAGAGGTAACATTTTTACACACCTTTCTAACTTTTTTTTCAAGTTTGTTGTTGATAATCATATTCATTAAAGCTTATTCTAACTAAAGACTGAAAACACTTTCGATTGGTGCACAATAGATATTATTGTGTTGTTATTCAAGATGATAAATCTTTTGG
>NW_017718479.1:0-554 GCF_001865875.1 Lupinus angustifolius
TTGCAATAAATTGTCTACGCAATTAAAGGAATATTTATAAATCAAGAGAGTAATAACTAAAATCTAGAAGTTGTATATGTCTTCTTCAATTGTTTGCTATAGTAAGTACACATGTTAACAAGTCTTATGCTAACGAAAATATAACATAAAAACAGAAATACCACTAACATTTATCATTATTATAATGTCCTTCTCACTCACTAAAAAATTCATATATGCTATTTTCATCAATTGTTTAGTTTTAACTTAAACGTATTCAATTGTTGCAACTTCTTACAAGTATATGTTTATTAGTATTTATCATTAGGAGATGAAGAAATGTGACACATTTCCATAGATGATTATAATCTCAAGTTAAAGAACAAAAATATATTTAGAAATAAGAGGAGATTTATGCAACATCAATTACAGGCAAAATCACAGGATTTGACTTTGCAGATGGAAATATTTTGAATTAGTGAGAAAATTATTATTATGATAAATGTTAGCAGTCTTTTCTTTGTATTGAATTTGCTTTGCTACTAATTTTATATTCTGAACTTTGTTGCTTTTCT
>NW_017718480.1:0-8508 GCF_001865875.1 Lupinus angustifolius
TATGAATAAGTTCTTCAAATATAAACTAAAATCAAACTTTTCTTCTTTAAGAATTCAAGTGGTGTTTATAACATGTAAATATTGAGAACTTAGTACTAAGTAATGAGAATGTGGGTTCACACACACGACAGTGTCTGCCAACACGCTAATTTGTGCAATCATTATTACAGAATGTAACAATGCAGTTGGAAAACATTTCATGACGACCTTACAAAATATATTCTAAACCTGATAACTTTATTTTACTGATTTCATCCTTACATATTAGGTAAATTTATTTTATATTATGAACTTTGTTGTTTTTCTTAAGTTTAGAACATGATTGCATGACTTTATTTGATTTTATTGTAGTGGCATGAATAAGTTCTTCAAATATCAAATATAAATTAAAATCAAACTTTTCTTCTTTAAGAATTCAAGTAGTGTTTATAACATGTAAATATTGAAAACTTAAGCATCAAGCAATAGGAATGCGGATTGACACACATGAGAGTGTCTATCAACACATTACATAATTACTTAATTTTTGCTTTATGTAGTTGAAAAACATTTCATGACAACCTTACACATTACGTTCTAAACCTCATAAAATTTATTTCGCTGACTTCGCCCTAATCATAAACTTCACCTACAAAAATATTTGCGAGTCACTCAATTATTTGAATGTTCAATTTAAAAAAAATAAAAATTACACAAATCGAATAAACTCAACTACAAATTACAATATTTTGTACAAAATACTATATTTGACATTTATAACATACAAAATACACATTGTGAACAATAGGAAAGCGGGTTGGCAGGCACGGTAGTGCCTGTCAACACGCTAGTATTGAATAAAGAATGTAAAATTTATTTTATTCAAAGATGCAATCAAAATCAAGAAAAAATATTTTGTTAAAATCGATTCCTTCAGTCTCAAACTTCCATGGTTGTCTTCTCCTCTCTTCTGGTTCCTATCTCATGAAGAAGATGATATTTTGGGCTAATCTTTATTTGCCTTTATTTGTTTTTGTTCCCTTTCCGTCTGGGCCTTTGTTTACCCAAGGCTCATCTCCTCCTTTTCTGTTTTGTAAATTATCTTTCTATTTTTAGTTGCCAGTTTTAGTTAGTTCAGGAAGGCCCTTCCCTTTTCGGTATAAGTACCATTCCTTTCCTTTGGTTTTTCTCACTCACTGTGGATTCTAACATGGTATCAGGAGACAAAATCTTTTGACTTTTTCCATCTCCTCCCTTTTTTCCTTACCAACCGAAATATTCTTCTCCTTTCTTCTTCTTCTTCAAACACATGGCTACTTCTTCCTTTGACCATCTTACAAATCCTTCAAACCCTTTCTTTCTCACTTCCAATGAAAATTTTGCGCTTGTTCTTATTACCCCTATCTTAAATGGCAAGAACAATCATGAATGGACAATGACTTCCAAATTGCCCCTTGAATCCAAGAATAAGATCAATTTCATTGATGGCTCCAGCACTAGATGATCCCCTATATCCTCCATGGAAAAGACGCAACACAATGGTGTGTTATCTTGGATCCATCTATTTAAAGATTATTTCTGCTTGCTTTATTTTGAGGTAGCAAGTTCCTAATTGATTTATTTAATAAAAGGTCGATTTTTGGCTCGCCATCTCGGCTTTGTTGGAATAAATTCCAACGCCGATATAATGGTTTAAACCAAAAGAAAACTTAGTTATATTTAATTATTAACAATTTCATACCATCTCGGCTTTGTTGGATTAATTCCAACGCTGATATAATGGTATGAATTCAGCAATTTAATACAAGTGATAATGAGTGATATTTATTTTTGTTTTCCTTTATTAACCGAACTACTTCCTTATGGAAGGTTAGTAAAGAATAAATAAATAAATCAATAAATAAATAAATGTTAGTTGCATAATTTAAATGACAGAAAATAAATGTTAGTTGCGAAAAATAAACGACAGAAAGTAAAAGTTAGTAGTTAGATGACTCATTATAACTATGTATTTTTCCTTTTAAAATTATAACTGTGTATTTTTCCTTTTCACAAAGATACAATTTATGAATTAAATTGCACTTTGATTCAAGGTTTCTTTCTTTGTCAACAAATAATATTTATAAGTTAACACTTTACTATTTTACATTTGCATCTATTTCAAGATTTAATTGTAGTATAGTATAAGGTTATGTCGAACCACAAGGAATTGTCTAATGGATCATTATTATAAACATGTTATATTACTAATAAAGTTTGAACATATTTTTGGTTTGATTTTGTTTATGGAATTTAAACAAGTAAAAATAAATAAACATAAACAACTAATATGCATAAATTCTTGAGGAGAAAATTGGTTGAAAATATAAATCATTTCTATACTTAATTGATTTTGAAAACATTACAAGTTATGTGCTATACTTTCAGTTAATTTCATACATAATTTCTAAATCCTTCATCTAGTGTCCTAGAATGATAAGATGATTTTCAAACCTTTTGTAATGCACTAAATAATAGTTAAGTGTCACTCGTCGGAGTAGGTTGTCACACCCTACTTTAGGCTCCATTAAATTTATTTAGCCTTGAACACAAGTTGCTTAAAATAGATGCTTGATGTGGTAAGTGAACTAAGGTGTAGGTTATACTTTTTAGTTCACTTGTCAACACTTTAAGAAGAAGCACTTTTGGATTTTTAAATCAAGTTTTAGGTGATCAAGCTAAAATCGTATTAAGAACTTCATAAAGAATCAAAACTTCAACAAAAGTAATAACTTGAAATGAATTGAATTCAAAAGATGATAAATTAAAGAGAAGAAATTACACCATAATCCAAGTCAATTTGTAGAAGCATGAGCCATCTATCCAATGATGAGATGCTTTTTAGACCGAAATAAGATTACAAAATTATATTTTCGTATCTCATTTGCCATCTCCTTTCTCCTCTTGAATTAAGAAAAAAAACTATCAAAATTAACTTAACTAATCTACTTTGGAGTAGAAATTCTCCAAGAAAATTACAAGAAGAAGAGAAGAATTCAGTTTAGAGAGAGTATGGAATGGAAGTGTATATGAGAATATGTATGAATGAATTTTTTAAGCCTTTGAAGTGACTCCTATTTATAGGAATTTTACGCCACGCCAAGCTCCTCTCCTTGATCGCCAAGTTGATGACCAAACCCTTCAACATGGGTTTGGTCATGGCCAAGCAGCTTAGTCACTTGCTTGTGGTTGAGTCACTCAAGCTAGTTGTGTGCTACTGGCCCAGCTATTGTGAGTTACCTCTGAAAAGCCTATGGAGACTACTTGGAGTGAGGTCATGCATGAGGTCATATTTGCTTGGTGGCTAAGTCAACTTGACCAAGTTGCTCGATGCATACCGCCAAGCTCCTATGTGGCACCGCTAAGCTGTCTGCTTAAGCAGCTTTGACCGTATTGATGGTGATGTGGCTTGGTGCTTGATGATTTGGTCAGGTGTGTGATTCCAAGTTGGGCGGTCCAGGTGCTCTGCTACGCTGACTGCTTGGGCAGGTTGGCTTGTGCCAGGCTTGTGTTCTGATCGTGCCAGGTTGGGTCTGACCGTGCTACGTTGGTGTCCAAGTCAGCTAGGCGTGGGTTTGTTCCAAGCTAAGCTCCTTAGTGAGCAGCTTCAAGTTGACTCCATGTTTTTTCACATAGGTCAAGTCTTGTTGAGTCATGCTTAAGCCTAAGCGCATAGCTAGCCATGTCAAGCTTAAGCATGTTATTCGTGGATCATTTTGACCTACTTTAAGAACTTTGCTTGTATTTGGTTAATTCTTCCTTTTTCCGCCTAAATCTTACAAAATATGAAACAAAAGAAATACACAAATCATATATACAAGATTGTGATATTTTATCAAAAAATGTTGAATTAAGTTGATTTTCTCAATTTTTCCAAGGATAAGTGTCATAAAAAGTATATGAATTTTAGGCATTTTTGGCACTTATCACCATCATTCCACTAAAAACTCAATCGTAAAGTCAATACTCTGGATTGATTCTGATGTTGATGCTTGCAAAGATCTTAAAGACAAGTATTCTCAAGGAGATATGTTTAGAATTGGTGATCTCTTAAAATAATTTTATCATTTACATCAAGGTATTCTTTCTGTTTCTGAATTTTTCACCAAATTGAAGACTTTGTGGGATGAGATTGACAACTATAGACCCACACAAGACTACATATGTGGTGTTTTTCATTCTCTGCAACAATACAAAGAACATGATTATGTTATCAGATTTCCCAATGGCTTAAATGATCAATACTCCCATGTCCATTCTCAAATCATGATGACTGGTCCTCTTCCCCCAATTAGAAAAAGTATTCTCTATGTTAATGCAACAAGAAAGGCATTTTGACAGTCCTAGTTCTTTGAGCATTGATCATGACACAAAAATTCTCTCAATTGACTCCAGATCAGATAATCAAAATAAACATCTGACCTCTACAAATACACATACCTTTAGGACCAGAGAAAGTAACTCCTATAGAGGCAGAGAAGGTAGGTCAAGTGGAAGAAACTGAGACACAAAGTTTTGTACTGACTGTGAGAGAACAAATCACACAGTGGATACATGCTTCCTTAAGCATGGTTACCCACCTGGATAACAAAACAATAAACCTCATAGAATGGATTACCATACTACCATTTTCCCTCTGGACCAAGAAGTTGACTCAGTTGCTACACCATCACATACCAACAAAGACAAAAAAATTCACAGATGAGCAAGTTCAAGGAATTCTAGAACTCCTTAATCAGTCTAAACATGAACCCTGTCATGTTGCAAATTTAGTGAGGGATGTAGTTGTACACAACCAAGGTAATATACATACATAAGACTTGTGTACTTCTTGTTGAGGTATAAGACTTGTCCATGAATGATAAAAAAATACATACATGATGAAGGAGAGGTGGTGAGAGTACCAAAATGCATTGAAGCTAGAAGCATCTTCTTTGGAATTGATGCAATTATCGCATCTTCTTTCAAAGAACACAACCTCGAGAAGCATGATTTTTATAGTACATCCCATTGCGGAAAAGTAGAATAAGATGAGCGGAAGCTATCAAAATAATAATTAGGCTCTGATACCATGTGAAACTTTTGGTATGAGCCATGAAAACGACTTCTTGATGGATCAAGAAGTATGAAAGAATGCATGAATGAGAAATTGAAAACTTGAAGAAAGAAAGAGAAAGAATAGAAACTTTATTTTCTCAATCAAAAAGAATTTCTCTGAGGTATTATTATTCTCTTTCTCTCTCACTATGGAATGTGGATTCTAACACATTCGGTTTTAGAATCATTTTTCTTGTAGATGGATGAGCCCATTATTAGATATTTCCTATTGATTGGTGAAATACCAATCCTAGGATATTGAATCTCATGATTCTCGCACATGATATAAAACAAGGATACAAAGTCATACATGAATCCATGTTCTCTGATCTACTCCTTTTATCCTTCCTCAACCAAACCCTTAATTTCTTTTGGGACCTTCGTTTTCTCTCTGATGGGGAGAGGTGAAAACAATTTGTGATTTGGTGAATTGGGGATCATAACCGTTCCTTATATGTTAACTTATAGGGTTCCCGTTATCCCCTATAGGTCAACCGTTTGGGTATCCGCTCATTAAGCCCATATTCGTTATCAATTTTAGAAGTTCTATAGGTTTTCAGAAATTAGATCACTTATTTTGTAACCCAAAATAAATAACCAATATAATTGTATTAAATATATGATGTCCACCTTAATTAGAAATTATGAATTTCTAACAATCTCCCACTTGGGCATCATATTTTTCCCAAAACAATTATATCACATATTCTTTAGGCGCACATCTGTATGCTATTCATATTTAGACTTCTCCTTCATACAATGTGGTTAATCCCATATATCAACTATGGAACCACCGCAGCTTTCATCACATTCAAACATGACTCGACCACGGTGATCACTATATTAATATACTAAATGTCATAGATCAAATATGGATGAGTGACATGGAAATTTCATGCAATGTGATCTCAAACATGTCTATTTTCAACTGGTCTTTCTTTATTCTTTAGTGATATCAATCCAAAGTCCTTAATTGCAACACAATAGTTACAATACACAAGTTCAAAATAGAATAATAAACCATCAACTTTATTATGCATAAAACTATATATGACGTCCAAAGAAAATCATAAAACATATAGACTCTCACTGAAATAAGGTATCCAAAGGAGTAATACTCATATGAGAAATATGCTCATGAAAGACTTTAGGTACCAAACCCTTAGTCACTAGATTAACTAGCATTAAATTTGCCCCTATATGTTCTATGGAAATTTGTCTATTTTGAACATTTTCTTTAACAACTAGAAACTTGATGTTAATAAATTTTGACTTTATAGAATTCCTATTATTGTTGGAGTAAATAATCGCAAACTTACTATCATAATAAATTATCGGTTGTCTTTTAGTACCATCAACCACACGTAAGCTAGTAACAAAATTTCCGCAACCATATGTCATGGTCTGATGTTCCAAAACAAACCATGAACTCTATAACCATGGTTGAAGGATCTATAAGCGTCTATTTTGTAGACTTCTAAGAGATAGCACCTCCAACCAACATAAATACATATCCGAAGGTGGAGTGCTTGTTATCTAGACATCCAGCAAAATCGGAGTCAGAGTACGTAATGATCTCTAAATTCGCAGACATCCAATAATTGAGCATATACTCTTTACTTCTCTTTAGGTAATGCATAACATGTTTGAATACTTTTCACTAATGCATTACAGGATTGCTCAAATATCTTCCCAAAAAAACTCCCACGACAAACGCTATGTCGAGACGTGTGCAAACTTGAGAATACATTAGACTTCCTACTGCATATGCATAAAGAATCTATTGCATCTCGTATCTTTCAAGGTAATTTGTTTTCCGCACTGTTCCAGACTAAACTTGTCACCCTTAGCTATAAAGGTATCCCCTGGTTTACTTTCTTTCATGCCACATCTATCTAGGACTTTATCTATATAGCTTTCTTATGACAACCTTAGGATATCTTGAGAGTGATCTCTTAGTATCTGAAAACCTAATACAAAAGAAGCTTTCCCAAGATCTTTCATTTTGAAATTATTCGTTACAAATATGTTGGTCTCTTGCAATAGACCTAAATCACTGCTCGTAAGCAATATATAATTGACATATAATACCAGAAATATAAATTTACTCTCACTGAACTTGTGGTACACACAATCATCAACTTTATTTGCCTCGAAATCATATGAGGAAATAACTTGATGAAACTTGTGATTCCATTGACGAGAAGCTTGTTTAAGGCCACGGATGGATTTCTTTAATTTGCATACCATTGACTTTGAGCCAATTAACACAGTTTTCTGGTTGCACCATATAGATCGTTTCTTTAATGTCACCATTTAGGAACACAGTATTAACATTCATCTGATGTAGCTCTAAATCAAAATGAGCTACTAGTGCCAATATTATTCAAAAGAATCCTTCGAAGATGTTGCAGAGAATGTTTCTTTATAATCAATATCTTCTTTCTGAGTGTAGCCTTAACAAGTAGACGAGCTTTATATCTATCAGTATTACCCTTTGAATCCCTCTTGGTTTTAAATATCTATTTGAAACCAATAGGTTTCGCACCTTCAGGTAATTTGACAAGATCCCAAATGTCATTATCGTGCATAGACTTCATCTCATCCTTCATGACTTCAATTCACTTTTGATTTGTTAGAACTTTTCATGGCTTGACAGAAGTTCAATAGGCCATCCTCTGTTAACCTGATATCATCCTCATGTTCTTAAAGAAATAAAATATAATCATCAGGAATTGCATTTCTCCTCTCTCTAGTGGATCTCCTTAATGACACTTCTACTTCTTGAGTTTGTTGAATTTGTTCTATAGGTACTTGAGGGAGAACCTCATTGTTGTCTTCTTCTTGAATATTGTCAGGAATAATATTCTAAACATTATCTTCTATTACCGAAGGTGTTCCTTAAATGGTAATAGGCACAAGAACTTGTTCACCATTAGTGACAGGTTCTTCCTGTAAGACAACATTTTTTATGTTCTCTTCCTCCCAAAAAGTCTTGAAGTGTGGTCATAAAATTTATAGCTCGAGAGCGTTCAACATAGCTAACAAAATAGCGGCTAATAGTTCTTAAGTTCAGTTTCCTTTCATGCGGCATATAAGGTCACGCCTCAGTTAGACAACCCCAAATATGCAAGTGTTTTAAGCTTCGCATTTTATTAGTCCAAAGCATATGTGAAGTTTGTTAGGTATCAGTGGTTACAATACACCTAGAAGGGGGGGTTGAATAGGTGTAGCGGTTAGAATAGCCGCTTTTCGAAACTCAACACTTAATGTTGAATCACCCCTAATTAATCGATTTCGGGATGAAGATAATTGATTAATGCAACAAACTTAATCGATTAACAGAACAGGGATAATCGATTAGTGTAACAGTCTTAATCGATTAAAACAGAA
>NW_017718481.1:0-17413 GCF_001865875.1 Lupinus angustifolius
ACATATTATGAATGACATATCTCAAAGATGAAATGATTTAAAAGATTTATGCATATGAGACATGTATTAGGTGACCTAAGCCTTTGACTCAACTTAAACTAGATTCTAGTCTAAGCCTAGTACCAATTAAAGACTTAAGCATGTTGATTTGTTGGTGATCTTCAAGCTCATATTAGCAGAAGTTGTCCTCATCAAAACCATGACATATAAAGAGAGCTTTCCAAAGTGTTTCTCTTGACATGCACACTTTCAAAGTTTTGTTAACTGCTTTAATTGGCACCCTATTAAGGATGTAAATTGCGGTCATTAAAGCATCTCCCCAAAGAGACTCTAGAAAAGAAGAATGACTAATCATACTTCTCACTATATCCTTAAGAGTTCGGTTTAATCGCTCAACAACACCCTTCATGCTAGTTTTGCTTCGCATAGTGTATTGTAGAACAATTCCCCATTCTTTGAGGAAAACACAAATAGCTCTTTGACATCATCCTTATTGTTCTTTTTTACTTATTCTGAGAGGTCCTAGCTAAGTGAGCACTTTCAATCTTATCTTTCTACAACCTCTCTTCCTCTTGCACATAGTCCTTCTGAGTATTATAACTCACTTTGAATTGCCCAAAGTGTGCAAGAAGCGAGATAAAAACCAAGTGCATGAGCAAGTCATCACCATGCTCTAACTTAAGTGACTTGAGTTTTTCATGTGAGATTATACATCTCCATAATGTACTATTTTATGTTCCCTTTGCCTTTATACTTCATGGAGATGAGTTTAGCCAAAAAAAACTATTCGTCCTCGCTTTTCATTTTTGGCAAAGTATGGTTCTATTTTTTCAATGAACTTCCTTGCACTCTGACCCTCAGAAATAGAGCACCAGAACGCTTCTAGAATAGAGCGTTTCATGATCACTAGACACATTCGGTTAGAGTGTTCTCATTTCTCAATTTTAACCTCATTGAGGATATCCATAGTAGAAATGAATTTCTCCACCTGAAGTGTCAAATCGAAATCCATACAACTGAGAATAATTTCTACGGCTTCCTTATAGACCTTAAAGTTTGCCCCATTTAGCAATGAGATATTCTTAATTTAAGCAGAAATATTTGCAGCACTAGTAAAAGAACAAAACAAATTGTAATCATTCTTGCAATTAAACTCACATTTAACTTTAATACTTAAATTCAAATGATAGTGGGGCACATCACGAGTTACCTAGTACAACATTAATATTCAGCCTTTGGACACAAATATTAATGTTATATGCATTTTTGTAATAAGCATTTCTTTGGACCGACTTACAATTCACATGGAAAGTCATATGCTTATCACATATTTATATAATTTGGGCTGATCACTATTTGAATAAAATGTAAACATACAATTGACTTGATATTTCATATAAATCACTAATGATACTCTTGTTTGTAATGGTCAAACATTGATCATAATGCATGTTAAATAATAAACTCTTCTTTGGATTAATTTATCATTCACATATGCAATTTTATAATAATCACATATTTACCGTCATATGTGTGTATATAATCCGGCCAAATAAAAATCTTCCTTTGTGCCAATTAATACCCACATGGATACATATACATACTAGCATTTGACATTTATTATGAAAATTTCACACAAAAGATGTCCCTTTGGCGACTTCATATTTAATAGGTTCACTTAAAATGTCAAACAATTTTATTTTCCAAAAGAAAAAAAAAACCATTTAGTTGAGATTGATTAAACATAACCTTAATCCAAAACATATATTATTTATATCCACATATAAATATATATATTCATTATAGCTTATTGGTAGCATTGCATCATTCCCATCACAAGGATGTGCATTTCAAATTCTAGTGATGGTCCATTTGAATTTTCAACAAGAAAGATATTATAATTTAATATATGACTAAACATGGCAGGACACACTTTCCAAATGGAAACAATGCTTCAACAATAGCAGCCCCTTAATAAACAAGACATGTTCACATAATAGACTCATCACAAGATACCCAAGACAACATCAATTTCTAGTCTTTGGACATATAAATTAATTTGTAAGTGATACTCTCAACGTAATGATCAAATATTAACAATTAGTTCTGTCAAACAATAGCCTTTCTTTGGACCGACTATTATTCACATGAATTTTTTTTATAATTGTTAATTATTTATCATCACATGTATGTTATTACTTGGCCAAATTGTGTCTTCCTTTGAGTCGAACACAATTCACATAAATAATTATATACTCGTCTGTGTAATTTTAATCAATTTCCACAATAGAGGTTACTTTGACAACATATTGTATCAATAAATTCAAAGGTTAATTACCAAACAAAAGGGAAATAATATGGGTCCCTTATAAAAAAATAATTTTGGAATTAAAACTTTCAGATTTGATATATTTTATGATTAACAAATCTAATCCCACAATATAATTTCAAATCAAAAAAGATATATTATATATATATCAACATATAAAATTGGATGCAATCTTAATCAAATATAAAGTAGATATAAAGTGAAAAGCATAAAAAGATATATGCAAATCATTATAAAAAAAATTCAAATCGAATATAATCATATATATATATATATATTAACTTTAATCAGTAATTTCAGACATCAGGGCAACCTCAAGTTGGAAACAATTACATATGTATATATGTATATTTTAATTCTCAATATATATACAAGGTCATCAATTCCATGTTGTATATGTATAAAATAAAAAACACATCTTAAAACATATATACCTTATACATATACTGTAACAAATTGTAAAATGATAAAAGTCAATGTCCAACAGTAAGGCATTAGTGCACATATAAATACATATTGCATGAGAGAGTCATAAAAGTAAATGCAACATTCATGCACATATCTGAATATATACTTCAACACATGTTGCAAGGATTCATAACATAAATTACTCATAATTCATATAAGCGGAAGCAAATAAAAATTATCTTCATTATTGATAAATACTCAATTTTTCATAACCAATAGCGGAAACATAAAAATCCCCAAATTTAAAAAATTAGGGTTCATAAAAAATTGGGGGAAAACATCTTTAATGGAGAACCATAAAATTCAGAACCTAAAACTCTGATACCACTTGTTAGATATTTTCTAATGATTAGTGAAATATCAATCTTAAGATCTTGAATCTTATGATTCTCACACATGATATAAAACAAGGATACAAAGTCATATCTGAATTCATGTTCTGTGATATACTCATTTGATATACCTTTTGAGAGAGTTTTGGTATGATGACATTCTTCAACCAAATCCTTAATTCCTTTTGGGACCTTCGTTTTCTCTCTGATGGGAAGAGATGAAAACTATTTGTGATTTGGTGTATTGGGGACCATAATCGTTCCTTATGTGTTAACTTATAGGATTCTCATTATCCCATATAGGTCAACCGTTTGGGTATCATCCATTAAGTCCATATTTGTTATCAATTTTAGAAGTTATATATGTTGTCAGAAATTAGATCACTTATTTTTTAACTTGTTAAAGCATTATTGAGATAATTGGTTGTTAGATAGTTGGTTATTAGTTTTTCTGGTTTTCTATAGATAAACCATTGTATTTCTTTCTAATTCTATCAATGAGAAATAAAGTTTCTATTATTTCTCTTTCTTTCTTCAATTTCTCATTCATGCATCATTTCGTACTTCTTGATTCATCAAGAAGATTTCTTTAATGGTTCATATCATTTTAACATGGTATTAGAGTGTTATTATTCTTTTTGATAGCTTCTGCTTTTCTTCTTTTTCCGCCATGAGATATACTACAAAACTCATACTTCTTGAAGTTGTGTTCTTCGAAAGAAGAGATGGTATTTGCATCAATTCCAAAGAAGATGATTCTGGCTTCAATGCATTTTGCAAGAAATACAATTAGAATTGAAAAAAATATGAATAACAAATTGTGGTAACCGATAATATGAATAGGATCGGTTTGGTAAATCAAATTAGAATTGTGGTACAGATTTATAAATCTACCTCCAATTTCGTTATAATTGGAACTGTTAAGAATATAAATAAGTGTTACCTTATAATTTAAAGTGCATCATCCTAAAATTGCAGTAATAGTGGTCATGGTAATGATAACAATAAAAGTTAGTGGAGTAGATGATAATAATAAGAGGAAAAAAGTAATGAATGGTAGAGCAATTATGATAGTGACTATTATTACTGTGATGTGTTGTTTTTGTAATTGATCATTGTATATGAAAGTTTTGAAATAACAATGGATAAAATAAAGAGAATGAAACGAAAATGATTAAAAGTTTTGAAATAACAATTGATAAAATAAAGATAATGAATAAAAGTTTTGACTATTGTTGTAATGGGTTGTTTTTTATCATGTTTGATTTGTTTTATAAATAATTGATAAGGACAAACTTAAGATTTATTTTATAAAATTTAACCAAATCAACTTTGACATGCTAACCCTTATCATTTATATATTGATTGTATTATAAAACTTATCTTCTCATCTGTTTCATATATTGCCTATATTAAGTAACTAATCATCTTTTAATATAAAAATTAAGATAATCAAAACTTGTAATATAAGCAAATGAGAAAATAATAAATGTTTCATGTATATCTATATCTATACTTCTATACTATATATAAAGCCAAAACTTGAAATAACTTCCATCTTGGTGTAATTTTCATTTCCTATATTGCTCTTAATATTATTTAATTTTTACAAAAAAAACTATATAATCCTAAGCAACTACCACCAATACATTAATTAACCAAATATCTCACCTTAAATTAAACATTATCATAAACACACAAAAATATAATATAAAGTATACCGAACACAACAAATACATTTTAATTCAAAAAATGAAATATATAAAAATTGAATATGTAGTATTACACAATATTCGCCGGCAGACACGAAGTGTCTGTACACACTAGTTATTAATAAAGCCAAAACAAGTGGTAACCACCATACATGGCATAATTTTAATATTCCATTTTTATCATTTTTAACATCTCTCCTTAATAACTAATAAAACTTTCACACAATACTATTAATAAAGCCAAAACAAGTGGTAACCACCATATATGGTATAATTTTAATATTACATTTTTATTTTTTTAACATTTCTCCTTAATAACTAATAAAAACTTTCACACAATACTAATATCTAACAATCTTATAATGATTTTTATCTTCTTAAATCAACATTTTTCTTTAAGTTTATATATTGCAATATGAATGCGGGTCGACAAGGCACAAAGTGCCGGTCGACACGCTAGTAGTAATAAATACAAAATACCTTATAAAATTGCCCATGAAGATTTTCTATATAAATATCTTATATTATCAAAGACAAAAAATAGTAGAAAATTAGATAAATATATACATTATTATACTAACAAACATATAATCCATTTTACATTTTTTCTTCGGTTTATTTCTCGAGGCATGGATGGTGAATTAATTTCCTCTTTTTTTGGGTACATAAAGTTAATTTCCTCTATGATAGTAGGAAATAATATAAGTGGTAATTTTATACAATAATATAATTTTTTACGTTCACTACACTAAGCCTTTATTTGGTGGGATAAAATTATAGTGGACAGAAAATATTGAGAGATTGAAGAGAAAGTAGAAATTTCTCTGATTTGGTTGTGGGTGGAGAAAGAGAGGAGAGAGTAAAAAAGGCGTGAGACCCACAATAAGTTATTTCTCATCTAGTTGGGTGAGAAAGAGAAGATAAAATGATAATTTTATTGAAATGTCAAATATACCCTCAAACTTTTCTACTTGTTTGTTTTAAAAGTGTAATATCTATGCACTGATAGTTTAAAAACTTATACATAGTCAATGTATCATTCATCATTTATTTATTTTAATTTTTAATGAGTTTAAAATTTGTGCACTAATGTTGTAAAGTTTTTTTACACTGTGAGCATATCATCCACAGTTGATTTGTATTACTTTTGTTTGAGAGTCCATAGTGATTAATAAATCAATTGTGGATGATTTGCTGACAGTGTAAAAATCACTTACACTGTCTGTGTATACATATTAAATACATTTTTAATACCTAGTAAATGATAATTGAAAATAAAAGGTGAATAATATAATGATAGTTTACAAGACTCTTACACTAGTAGTACATACATCTTTTCTCTTGTTTTAAATACTTGTAACATACATAAATCTTTTTTAAATATAAAAATTTTATTTAAAAATAATTGAAATTATAATAAAATATTTAATCTAAAATTATAATATTTATTTTTAATTATAATAAAAAACAATTTTTTCTCTTTCATTTACTTTAGGGACATTTATGTCATTTAAACCATAACATCATATCTCTTTTCTTATTTTTTATTCAACCAAACAAAAGAGTAAGAGAATAAAATATATCTTTATATTCATTTTCTCTTATCATTCTCTTATACGAAAAATCACAAAAATCTACTGTAATTCTTCTCTTTCTCTTTCTCACCTATTTTTTCTCTCACTTTTCACTGTCTTCTTGTTTTCTCTTGTCAACCCAATAAAACATTAATAGTCACTATATTATTCATCATTCATATTTAATCACCATTCACTCTTCAAAAAAAATCTAAATAAATAATGGATGATGTAGTCATTGTGTACAAATTTTACACAGACTCTACATGCATATTACACTCTTTTCTTAAGAGAAAAAATATATACAATGATATTGTATTAATTTTATACACTACTATTTTATCATTCATATTTACTCATCATTGATAACATAATAATTGTGTACAAATTTTACTAAACTAAAATTTTTCTTAAGAAAAAATGTACGCACTAACAATATATGAATTTTATACAATATTATTATTCTTCACTCATATTTAATCATTATTGATTTTTCAAAAATAATAATCTAAATACTAGAGGTGGCAAAATTATCCATAATCCAAAATCCATCCAAATTAAATCCATCTAAATCTATCCGTTAGAACTAATGGATATAATCCAATGAATAATGTTGATAATGGATGGACTCAAATCCACCCATTATATCTAATGGATATCCGCAAGTATATCCATTTGGATGGATACCCAATCCATCCAAAAAATAAAAATAAAAACATTTTTTTTCCAATAATTCAATATTAATATAAAAAATCTCTCTCACCTTTCTAAGCATAATCCTCTACACATTACAAAAGTTGAAAATTGCAATTGTGATTTTAAAAGATGATTATAAAAAAAGTATAAACGATTTCTGTCTTAGTACTTTACCCCAACATCTTAATGCAAAGTATAAATATATCATTTTGGTTATTGACTAATATGATAATATAATAACAAAGTAAAATATTTCAGGATGATGGACTGTTGCATACAACTTGTGAAAGTCTCAATTATTAGGGGTGTAAGAAGTTTCGGTTTAAACTGTGAAACTGAACCATAAAATGCAGTTTGGTTCGATTCTGCGGTTCGGTTCAGTTTTTTTTTATTTGGAACCATTAAAGTTCGATTCGGTTCACAGTTTTGTAAATTTTGGAACCGTTAGAACCGAACCGAACCACATATTAAAAAATAATTTTATTTTATATTTGGATAGTTAAACTTTAAAGTTAGGAGATAAAATATAATTAAGAATTTAGGATTATTAATAAATATAGGCTATAAATAAGAGGCAAATATAAAAAATAATTTAGTAAACAAACCTAAATATCTATTATCTCTATTATCCATTAAGAAGATAGAAAGAAAACTAAAAAACTAGTATACATTTTGTTACTAATCACTGATGAAATTAATTAAATAAAGAAATTAAGGAACTAAAATAAAATAAAGAAAGAACTTGAGGACATTACTAATGTCGTAGAGTATTAGGTGTTACTCTTAGACTAAAGAATTGGTACCAAATTTGTCATTCTTAAATTTTGTTGGATATTGTGGACTAAAATTTCAAATTTGTGATGCGTTGAGATGTTGAATTATTATTGTTTTACTAGAAAAAGTATTAAATACTTTTATTATTGATGTGTTTAGTATTCATTTAGTTGACTCTATACTTTGCAAATTTTGTTCAACTATTTCTTAAAAGATTTTTTAAAAAGTTGAAAAACCGCGGAACCGAACCGAACCATATCATTGTGTTCGGTTCGGTTTCTAAATAAAATTTGCGGTTAATCAATTAGAACCGAACCATATATTGGTGTTCGGTTTGGTCACCAAATTGTGTTAAAAACCGAACCAAACTTTTACACTCCTACCAATTATGCTGCACCAGAGATTTTTGCCAATAGTACTTATAAAAAAACTTCACAAATTCATCTTTTTAAAAGTGCTTATCAAAAAAGCGTTTTTTAAAAGTGTTTTTTAAGAAAATTAATTTAAAAAAAAAACACTTTTTAAAAGTAACTTTTTTAAAAATGATTTATTAAATAATAATTTTTAAAAGATTTTTTTCTTCAAATTGCTTTATTAAACCTATTTAGTTCAAATTAAAAAAAAAGTGGGTTGGATATCTATCCAATCCATTATAATGGATAGATTAATAGAATGAATGGATTGCAATCCATTGAATAAAGGTGGATTGAATAATTTAAAAATGTGATATAATAAATTTATATGGATTGATAGATAGTTTTTTTCCATCCATTACAGTCCAAATTCATCCAAACTCATCCAATTGTCACCCTTACTAAATATTAATGGATGACACGTAAATATATAAAATTTTACCCTTAGACTTTTTTTTTAACAATATCAAATCAAATCCAAATGATAAGATTTTACCAAAAGTGAATCTATCAATAAATATCTTTTTAATCAATATCATATTAAATCTACGATTTTAAAGGTTTTAACAAATTAAATCTATAAATAGATACCACTCACTCACACCCATCAATAGAACCTGATGCCATACACTTCTTCCACCGCCGCCTCCAGCCCCAAGAGACGACGGCGCTGTCTTCTTCCACCACCGCCTCTGAACAACGCACCACCGTACGTTACAATGCCTTTATCATCAGAACTACTCCCTGATGAACTAGTAATTGAAATCCTATTAAAGCTTCCTGTTAAATCACTCCTTCGATTCATCAGTGTTTGTAAATCATGGAATTCACTAATCTTCACACCCAATTTTGTCAAGAAACACCTTCATCATTCAGCTTCTGATTCCACTCTCCAATATCACCGTTTATTAGGGCGCAATATTCTGGGTAACGTTCCTGGATTACAATTCTCTCAATCTCTTGTATCCCTAATTGACAACCCATCACAATCCCCTTTCGATTCGCTATTATCCGCGGAGTTGCATAGTGAACCACTCGTTGTTGGGTCCTGCAATGGATTGATATGTTGGGTTTATTTTGATGATTACTCGAATCATTATGCGTGCTATTTGAACCCAATGACTAGATCGGAATCTAAGTCGCCGCGCATTTCGCACCCTTGGGGTGGTAACCATTGTTTAACTAGGTTTGGTTTTGGGTATGATCATCTCAGTGATAGTTATAAAACTGTGGGTGTATATTGTGATCCTCAGGTTGAGAATGTTGAGGACAAAACCTTAGTTCAGGTTTATACATTGGGTGATCCCAGCAATTCTTGGAGGAAGATGCCGAGTTTTCCGTTTGTTCCTAGTCGTGGGCATACATGTACCAGTAGATACAGTGATTGGTGTGGTAAATTGGTGAGTAACACTCTTAATTGGTTGTGTGTTCGGCCGGATGCGAAAGGTTCTCTAGTGGTTGTTTCTGTTGACCTTGGTAAAGAGACTTGTGTGGAGGTTTTGTTGCCCGTTGTCGATAAATATGAGCCTATTGGAAGTCCTAAGTTGTGGGTTTTAGGAGGCTGCCTTTGTTTTTCTTATGACTTTGATGGCACTCATTTTGTCTTGTGGCAAATGAAAGAGTATGGAGTTACAGAGTCTTGGACTATATTGCTCAACATTTTTTATGGGGATGTTGGGTTTGAACATATTTATGGTTATTTTCCTAAACCCTTCATTATGTTGGATACGGGTGAAGTCCTATTGCATATCAAGTTTGATGGTGTATTCATTCTTTATAATCCCATACACAAATCATTCAAATATCTCGAGTTTCAGAATGAGAAGATTTGGTTTGAAGGGACTACTTACATTGAGAGTCTCATGTCACCTTGTTTGGCCCCTTATTAATTAAGGATATCTAAGTTTGTTCGTCTTTATAAAATTTGCCAAGTTTGGTTTATTGATTTTGTACTTGTTGAATCATGTCTTTGGTCTAAGTATTATTGGCATTTTGTGCACCAACTCAGGATAAATGTCCCATGACTCCTGCTCATGGGTGGATTCAAGTTTCTCTATCAGATCTAGTCTTTTAATTGAGTATAAGCTTGTTTTTGAATGAGAAAATTGTTTGTTTAATCTGCCTTATTTTCATAAATAAGACCTGAATAAATTGCTCTATTATTTTGTCCTAAATGAATGAAATGTTATTCTTGATAAATTGTTTTATTTTGGACTTGATAAATGATTAAAAAATGGTTGCACACGCATTAGTCGCCTCTTCATATAATCTAGTCGGGTTTTCTTTTGGCCGGAATAGGGGTTGTTGGGTTGGTTAAGTTATTTTATCTACCTCTAGTTTTAATAGAAGAAATAGAGGACAGTGAAGGAAAAAGATTTATGTTCAAGGCACAATGGAAGTAATTCACTATCTTCAACACTCATTTAGCTTTTCTTTGGTTGGGGTGAAAATCTGAGGAAAGAAAATGAAGAAATTATATGTATAGTTTTTCTGATTTGTTGTCTAATATAGTAATCAGAGAGCATTTGAGAAATTCAGGAGCTAAAAAGAAAAACAGAGATCAAGAGGCAATGTGAATCATTGTAGTAACTGTTACTACCCACTTGAAAGGGATCATCCTCAGTTATTTTCGTTGTTATTGGTGTAAGGAAATATATGAGCAATGTAAGTCAATGTTTTATGTTTGCTGGTGTATAATGTTTCTTATTTAATTTGGTCTTTATTCCAGTTGTTTACTTCCTCTTTTATAAAAGGCTTGAGTGGCTTGTTTTCTTCTAAATTTGCCTTTGTTGATGATGCTTTGTCTCAGACTTAGGTACTAGGATCTTAGTTGTGCTTGCTTTAGCATGTGATACTTGTATAATATTTAGGAATGTTAGAAGTGAAACATGTATGATATTGCAGTTTGACATTTCATGATTTTCAAATACTATAAAATTTTCATGATTTTCCCTTAATCTTGAAAAAATAGATTTAAGTGCTCATAGTTCTATCCTTTGATGTATATAGAATATTGGTCATGTTTATATCCAATTTAGATGTCTTCAATTGAGTTTATATCTTTGTTTTCCTCATCCTCTGTTTGTTTAAGTTCTTGAATTATGACCCTCCTAATTTTGCAATGGATGTTGATAATTGAACACTTATTTAGATCCTTTTTGGTGTTATCTATGATTGTTATTTCAGCTTTGCTGCATTTGCATACTAGTGAAGTTGAAGTGCTCCCATGCTTCCTCATCTTAGTGATATTTTGAGTTAAAGATTGATATTTAGGTTTCCTCATGTCTTCAAGTGATATTTTAAGTTTGATGCTCATAGAAAATGGTGACTTTTGTAATAATATCTATATATGTGGATTCTTCCTCATGTGTATTACAAGTGCTGAATCTGAGTTGGTGCAAGAAACGTGAGAATGTTTCGTTTTTATAGTGTTGAATTGGTATAAGCATGATAGAATCCTGATTTATTATTACTATTTCCATTCATTTTTATATATTCAATTAAAAAATGTTGGTTAAGAAATGTAATAATTGTATTGATTTATATATTTACTATTTTTAAGGTACAAGGGAAGATAAGAATATAAAGTATGAATAGAGAGAATAAAGTAAGAAAAAAATATAGAATTCTAACGTTGAGATGATTTTTTTATGAATAGGCAATAATACCATTATTTATTTATTATCTCTCTCTTCCCTTTACTAATCTCAACCAAATAAGATTGATAATGTGAGATAAAGATTGATATTTAGGCTTCCTGGTGGTGTAGAGTTGAATTTAATGTGATAATTGGAAACAACTTGTTTTATTTAAAAATAAGATTTCAAGCTTTTTTGTGTTGAACAAATAAAATAAGTTTGATGCTCATTAAAAATTGTAACTTTTGTAATAATGTCTCTATATTAGTATTCTTCCTTATTCCATGCAAGGTTATGAAATTGGAGTCAACCCTTACATTGGGAAGATATATTTTTGTGAGTTTAATCGGTTTAAATGGTTATATACTTTCAATACATCATCCATTATTCATTTGTATTAATTTTATTTTGAAAAGTTAATTAAGATTAAACATGAATATTGAATGATACAGTGACAGTGTATCAAACTCATATATCATGAGTGTACATCTTTTCTCTGTTAGTAATTATTATAATTATATTAATGTAATCTCTCCATTTGTTTTGGACTCGTGTATCAAATTTAAACAATAATTGTCATAATATTTTACATACTAACAATGACAATGATGTGCCAAAGGAAGATGAAGTTGTGCCTAGCTATACCACTCAAATGACCAAGACCAATGTTGATGTGCACAATGTTGAGCATGATGCACCTAAACCAGGAATAAGGCTAAATATTGGTGCACCAAGTCTAGCTACTAATGCGCCAAGGGTTGTTGTTGTTGATGCGCTAAGGGTTGCTCGTGATGCACCAAGATCTGATTGAGACTCACCTGCTAATGAGCCAAGGGTTGCTCTAGATGCACCAAGATCTGACCAAAACTCACCTGTTGATGTGCCAAAGTCTAGTCAAGCTTCGCCCATGATCAGGCTAACTTATTGCTTGATCGTGCCAGATATTGCACCTCATCGTGCCAAACCATGCCAAGCCTTCAAGCCTGATGGGCCAGTGCAGTCAAGGTTTACAATATGCTTATTCTTTGTCTATATTACTATATTGTGATAATCAGTCTGTTATATACATTGTTTTAAACCGTGTTTTTCATGAAAGGACAAAATACATGGAATTGGATTGTCATACCATAAGAGAAAAATGATGTCAAGGTTTGATTAAAATTCTTCTTGTAGCAACTCATTTATAGCTTATTGATGCTTTAACAAAGGCTTTTGGACCAACTGTCTACAAAAGCATTCATACCAAGTTGGATCTCATAGACATATGTGCCCTAACTTGTCGGGGTATCAAATTTAAATAATAATTGTTTACATACTAACAATGATAATGATGTGCCAAAGGAAGATGAAGTTGTGCCTAACCATACCACTCAAATGGTCAAGACCAATGTTATTGTGCACAATGTTGAGCATGATGCGCCCAGACCAGGAATAAGGCTAAATATTGATGTGCCAAGTCTAGTTGCTGATGCGCCAAGAGGTGTTGTTGATGCGCTAAGGGTTGCTCTTGATGCGCCATGATCTGACTGAGACTCACATGCTGATGAGCCAATGGTTGCTTCTGATGCGCTAAGATATGACCGATACTCACTTGTTGATGCACCAAAGTCTAGTCAACCTTCACCCATGATCAGGCCAACTTATTGCTTGATCGTACTAGATATTGCACCTGATTGTGTCATCTCGCCTGTAATTGTGCCAAAACGTGCCAAGCCTTCTAGCTTGATAGGTTAGTGCAGTAACATTTTGCCCGAGACACATGGGTCAGTTGTCTCGATCATTAAGCGAATTATCTTCGGTCAGAATCAAGCCATCCTCGGTAAGAGATAAACCAACCTAGACTAAACCTTAGCCAACAAGGTCAGTAACAATTCTTGTCTAGTGCAGCCTAGAGTTACTTACGATACAAGCAAGTGTCATATTTCTAATTCCTTATGATATTTAGCACGTATTTATTGTGCATTTTGTTAGTAATTCAAGTTGTTATATTTTCTAACTACCTTTTATGTCTTATAAATAAAGGGTTTTGTTTTGTAGCTAAAATCATTTTTCAATCATTAATAAAATTCAGAGCATTATTCATTAAAGTTTCTTATTCACATTTTATTTCTTGAGGGAAGAATTTATAACTCTTATGAGCCTTTTTGTATCCGAGTAAAACAAAATAATATAATAGTGTTTTGTTTTTTTAAATTTGAAGTAAACCGTCATGTTTGCCTTCTGGTTTAATTGAGTTTAACACAATTAGACTGGAATTTTGCTAGTTCAATGCAGTCCAATCCTTCATTCAATTAAGAATCCAAACCAAAACTATTTTTAAGTTCGGTCAGCGAAGACCACTTAGTCTGATCCTCACCATATTAAATTCAAATGCTAAATCTAAGTTGGTACAAGACTCGAGTGAATGTTTCTTTGAATTGGAATAAGGATGGTAGAACTCTCATGTATTATTACTATTTTCATTCATATTTATATGCTCAAATGCAAAAATAACTTCTTTAATAGATATAATAATTGTGTTGATTTATATAATAATTAGTAATTTTTCTTCATAATATACATTTTTCTCCATCTGTATTCATTAATGTTTTTTTATTATTTATGTGAATTAGTTATTAAATAAAATTAAATATAGAAAATATTAATTATCTATTGAATATTGTTACGCCCCAATTCTTGACTAGGTTACTATGTTTTTCATGATTAATACATAGAAAACTCAATTTAAGCTTATTTTGGTGCAAACTGATCTATATAAATTAGAGATTAGATTCCAGAGTCAATTAGAATGTATTAATATTTTGTCTGTTCATATTAAGATGATACTCTCATGGATTGCATAGACTTTATTATACCATTTATGAAAAGAAAACTTAATTAATAAAACAAAAATTTCTATTTTTTGTGTTAATAGGAGAGGAAATGTTTTTTATATTTTTTGTTGTGTATAACAATATAAGATCTTGCTCATACGTATCCCTAAAAATAATAGAGAATTAAGACTACTTAGTTATGGGTTTGGAAATTACTAAATTGATTTGATAAAAAATATTAGGAATTTGTTTGAGCTAAATTGAATGGGAACTGATTGACATAGAGTCATCATTGATTGTTTACTCTCTTCCGACTTTGATAAATAACATAAACAGTACTAGTGACTATGACCGTTTCTCGGATTGAGGTAGGGAGATACAACACGAGTCATAACCTCTCCATTGAATTCCAAAATATAATTAAAACATGTTTATTTTTAAATAACTTAAATTTTCTAAAAGAGAGAATAATAAATGAAGAGTCAGTATTGGTCGTTAACCAACTTCCCAGTTCGATAAATAACATAGGCAATATAAGTGATCGCAACTATTTCTCAGCTCGAAGCAGAAAGTAAGATAGAGTGTAACCTCACTATTAGATTTCCAAAATAATTTGATAAATAAATTATTATAATAATAATAGGATTGTTACATTGAGCAATTTGTATAAAATTATAATTATTTTAATTAAATATATGAAGTATTCTTATTCACTTTATTTGCCCGAATGAATGGCAGGAGTATTAGAGGGAATGTAATTCTAGCCTTTATTGTATAATTGGCATAGTTTCCTTTTATAGAAACTTTGGTTAGTTAAGTAGGTTGGGAAAACTACTATAAATAGTAGTAGTTGTTAGACTTTGATTTAGAGTGTGTAGTGTATTGGTATGTAAAGATTCATTTTCAATACAAGAGGTCATTCATTGATATACTTCTTCTTCTTCTCCTTATACTCTTCTTTCTCTTCTTTTCTCAATTTCCATTGCCTCTTTGTTACTGCAAGAAGGAGTGAGTGTGTGCATTGTGTATGCAGCAGGGTGGTTTGAATTGGCATTGGTTTAACAGTGGTATCAGAGCTAGGAAGAGCAAGTTTTTGTGTGGTTCTTGTTCAAGAAGATCAAGGAGGAAGGAAGTGAAAGAGCAAGCTGGTAACTCTGCAAGAAGAGGTAAAGATGGCAAACAACAATGGATTCTCCATGACACTACCAATTCTAGATTCCAAGAATTATGACAGATGGATGATACAAATGCACACCATTTTTCGATTCCAAGAAGTGAGTGAAGTAGTGCATAATGGATTTCAAGAATTAGGAGATAATGCAAGTGAAGCTCAAAGAACGCTCCATAGGGAAGCAATGAAGAAGGATTGTAAAGCCTTGTTCCTACTTCATCAATGTGTTGATGGAGGCAACTTTGAAAAGATTGTTGGTGCCAAGACAGCAAAAGAAGCATGGGATAGCTTGGAGAAAAGTCATGAACGGGCTGATAAAATCAAGAAAGTGAAGCTACAAACCTTAAGAAGAAGGTATGAATTACTTCAGATGGAAGAAAATGAAAGCATATCAACATACCTTGCCAAGATTCTCACATTAACTAACCAGATGAAGGCTTGTGGCAAAGTATTCAAAGTGAAATCAGTGATTGAAAAGGTACTAAGGACTCTAACTCCTAAATTTGATCACATAATTGTGGCCATAGAAGAGTCCAAAGACCTTGACAATTACAAATTGGAGGAATTGCAAAGCTCTCTTGAAGCTCATGAACAGAGATTGAAAGAGAGGCATGGAGATACCAATGAAGATCATGCACTACAAGCTCAACAATCCAAGAAATTTGTTGGCCAGTGGAATAAGAACAGAAGAAACAAAGACAAATGGCAGAATGAGAAGTGTAGAAACTGCCTAGGCTCTAGGAGTGAAGAAGGTTCAACATCATCATCACAAAAAACAACTCAACTCTGCAACCAATTCCTATGATCACAAGAAAAATTCAAACAAAACTCTTATGACCAGAAGAAGAGGTGACAAGAGCAAAGTGCAATGTTACAATTGCAGAAACTATGGGCATTATGCTGCTGAATGCAGAGTAAACAGAGGATCAAACAAGAAAGATGAGGAGGTCAAGTTGGCACAAGGTGATGAGTTAGATGGTGAAGAACGCTATCTTCTGATGGCAACAGTCTTAAATTCGAATGAAGAATCTGATGTGTGGTACCTGGACACAGGTTGTTCAAACCATATGACTGGAAAGAAAGAATGGTTCACTTCTCTTGATGAAACTACAAAAAGCAAAGTCAAATTTGCTGATAACAGTGCAGTCTCAGTAGAAGGTATTGGAAAAATAGTGATACAAAGAAAAGATGGAAAGAAGGCATACATCTCCAATGTGCTATATGTTCCAAAAATGAAGAGCAACTTGATAAGCCTAGGCCAACTACTTGAAAAGGGCTACTCAATGGAGATGAAGGATGGTATGCTCAGAGTTTTTGATCAAGACAAGAATAACATCTTGAAGGCACCACTATCCTCAAACAGAACCTTCAAGATAGGTATTCAAGTTGGTGATCAAAGATGCCTCTTGTCAACAAGTGAAAGAGATTCATGGTTGTGGCATTAAAGGTTTGGACACCTAAATTTCAAGGGTTTGAACCTATTGAGCAGAGAA
>NW_017718482.1:0-22520 GCF_001865875.1 Lupinus angustifolius
AAGCTGTCTCTACTGCTGTGCACATACTAAATAGATGTCCAACCAAAAGATTAGATGGAAAGACACCAGAAGAAGCTTGGAGTGGACTCAAGCCTAGTGTGAGTCACTTCAAGATCTTTGGATGCATTTGCTTCAAGCATGTTCCTGAGCACAGAAGGAAGAAACTAGATGAAAGAGGAGAGAAAATGATCTTCTTGGGCTATCATTCCACAGGATCCTATAAAGTGTTTGATCCAAAGAACAACAAAGTAATCATGAGTAGAGATTTGAGATTTGAAGAAAATCAGTGCTGGAATTGGAACACCAACACAGAAGTGAGCAAAGATACACATCTACAAGTTGCTTCTAGTTTGAACAATGGTGAAAGTGAACAAGAACCAGAAGTTGCTAATCCTATGGCTGCACCAACCATCAATCACAACACATCTCAGAGACACAGACAACCACCAACAAGGTTCAGTGATTATGAGGTGTTTCATGATTCAAACATCACTGAAGAGGGAGATCTTGTGCACATGGCTCTTTTGGCTGAGCAGGAACCAGTAAGCATAGAAGAAGCATTAAAGCAACCAAACTGGATTGAGGCAATGAATGAAGAACTAAACTCAATCAACAGAAACAATACTTGGAGCCTGGTTGAGTTACCAAGAGGAAAAAGAGCTATCAAAGTCAAGTGGATATACAAAACAAAAGTAAATCCAGAAGGGGTAGTAACCAAGTACAAAGCAAGGTTGGTTGCCAAAGGTTTCCTGCAGAAACAAGGACTGGATTATGATGAAGTCTTTGCACCAGTGGCAAGACTAGAAACAGTGAGGTTAGTGGTTGCTGTGGCAAGCTACAACAGATGGGAAATCCATCAAATGGATGTAAAGTCTGCCTTTTTGAATGGTCCCCTAGAGAAGGATGTGTTTGTGACTCAACCACCTGGTTTTGTGGAAAAGGGCAGAGAAAATCTGGTTTACAAGTTGCATAAGGCCTTATATGGATTAAAGCAAGCTCCAAGGGCATGGAACAAGAGGATAGATGCATTTTTGAAACAGATTGGTTTCCTAAAATGCACCTCTGAGCATGGTGTCTATGTGAAAAGCAAGAACAAGGCAGAATCACTAATTGTTTGCCTCTATGTGGATGACCTACTAATAACTTGTTCAAACTCTGATCAAATTGCAACTTTCAAACAACAAATGAAGTCTGAATTTTAAATGACAGATCTTGGAGAATTGACATACTTCCTAGGCATTAAGTTTAAGAGGACAAAACTTGGTATAGTGATGCATCAAAGCAAATACATAACTGATGTATTAAAAAGGTTTCACATGGCAGATTGCAATATCTCACACACACTAGCAGAAGCAAACTCTGTGAACTCTCAAATTGAGGAGGAGAAATTGGTTGATAAAACTCTGTTTAGACAAATGATAGGCACTTTGAGGTACATATGCAACACAAGACCTGACATTGCTTATGGAGTAGGTGTAGCAAGCAGATTCATGGAGAACCCTCTCCAATCTCATCTGGTTGCTGTGAAGAGAGTGTTGAGGTATCTCAAAGGAACTCTTGGCCTAGGAATCATGTTTCCTTCTAATCAGAACATCAATGGCAAGTTGGAATTGCTTGGCTTCTCTAGCTTCTCTGATGCAGATTGGTGTGGTGATAAATCTGATAGGAAGAGTACCACAGGTTACTTGTTCAAGCTAGGGGAGGCTCCTATTAGTTGGTGCTCTAAGAAACAAGATGTTGTAGCTTTATCTTCTTGTGAAAGTGAATACATAGCTGCTTCTATGTGTGCACGACAGGCAGCTTGGATGAGCACTTTAATGGAGGAACTTGGCTTGCACGAAGAAGATGATGGTATTCTGATGATGGTTGACAACAAGTCAGCCATTGATCTTGCCTTGAATCCTGTGGCTCATGGAAGGAGTAAGCACATTGAAACCAGATTTCATTACCTAAGGGATCAGGTGGATAAAGGAAGAATAAAGCTTGAGTTTTGCAACACTGAAAATCAACAAGCTAACATATTCACCAAGGCTTTGAAGAAAGAGAGGTTTGTGAATCTCATATGGCAAATTGGAGTGAAGACTATTGAATGAAGGCTGAAATTAAGGAGGAGTATTAGAGGGAATGTAATTCTAGCCTTTATTGTATAATTGACATAGTTTCCTTTTATAGAAACTTTGGTTAGTTAAGTAGGTTGGGAAAAGTACTATAAATAGTAGTAGTTGTTAGACTTTGATTTAGAGTGTGTAGTGTATTGGTATGTAAAGATTCATTTTCAATACAAGAGGTCATTCATTGATATTATTCTTCTTCTTCTCCTTATACTCTTCTTTCTCTTCTTTTCTCAATTTCCATTGCCTCTTTGTTACTGCAAGAAGGAGTGAGTGTGTGCATTGTGTATGCAGCAGGGTGGTTTGAATTGGCATTGGTTTAACAAGGAGAAGAAAAAGTGATGTATTATTAACTTGACTAATATGCTCAATGCTATTTAGTTGGTTTCTTTTTGCTATCATTCTTATTGTCTTTTATTTGTTTGTTGCTTATATGTTTATATGTAGCATTTTTTGCATTTCTATGTTTTTTTTGGTATTCGTGTTTGGTGAATTAAATAGCAGTGATGAGCCAATAATTTCTAGAGTAAATTACACTGACACCCCTGAGTTTTAGCAAAATTATACAAACTATCCCTCACTTTTTTATACCTACACAAATCTCCCCTAGTTTTTATACTTTCGTTACACTGATCACCCCTGCATGAGAAATAAGTGTAATCTTTTAAATAAAAATTATGATAAATGCAATTAAGTTAAACAAAAGATGGTATATTGTGGAGACAAATCTATATAATATATGAATCGGTACCTCTTTATTATTTTTGGTTCTTTACGATATAGCATAAGAGCGATTTAAATAATATCCATTTAGAATTGTTGATGCATTTTGTAACAAAAAATAATAAAAATACATTGATTTTGATATTATTTGGATTTTTCCTCACAATATACCATGTTTTGTTTAACTTAATTGCATTTATCACATTTTTTATTTAAAAGATTATACTTATTTCTCACGCAGAGGTGGTCAGTGTAACGAAAGTATAAAAACTATGGGATGTTTGTGTGGGTGTAAAAAAATGAAAGGTGATTTGTGTAGTTTCACTAAAACTCATGAGGTGTCAGTGTAATTAACTCTAATTTCTACCCAAACCGAAAATAAAAGTGAAAATGGAGTAAATATGCATATATGTAAGAATTAATGTATATAAAACGACTGTGTCACTATGATAGTCATTCTCTAGTTTTTTTTTGTTCCTAACATAATGATCTAAGGGTCTTATTTAGCAAAACACATGGTAACAACTTTAATTTGGTTACGTATTTCTTAGAGATTGACATCTTCACATATTTTATTTATTCTAAACTTTGTTACTTATTTTTTAGGGATGACTATCAACCAATTTTAATCTTATTTTTTTATTTTTAAAGGGTATTTATAACTATGAGTGAGCAAGACCCGGCACGACCCGTCTCAACTCGATGACTTAGGGGCGGGTCTGACCCGTCCAAATAAATAAAAAGGATAAACTTGATTAAAAGAGACAAACTCGTCGTCAAAAAAGGACAGGTTCGGGTCTATGTCTGAGTCACCCGATATGTCCCTTATAGTTATATATCAAGAATAATTATATATCAAGATGAGCATGCAACCGTGAATATTGATTATAGAAAACCATTTAATTTTTAGTTTTTGTGTACTTTGTGTAAACTCCAATTTAAGTTTCATTTTTTAGTTAATAGCTAGTTATTGTATTGATTTTTGTGTGAACTTTTGAGTATTAACATGTTGTTGTCATTTCAGTTCTCATGTGTTTTTTATCATTTACAAAAAACACTTCATCTTATGTTGACATTTGATAGTTTAAATTGTTCTGAAATTTTCAATGTCTTCTATAATTTTCCGTCACATGGTTGTGATAGTTTTTAGTTTAAATGATGCAATTTACGATTTGTAGTTTATACACTGATATATGTGGGATGTAGGTTTTAGTTGAGTTTATACACAGATTGTGATGATTTTGATTGTGCATGCTTAAAATTTGAGAAAAAAAAATTATGTTTGTCATTTTGTCCTTTTCCAACTCGAACTCGTCCCTACCTTGACCCGTCTTATTTTGGACCGTCCCTTATGCGTCACATCCTAATTTGGGACAGATTCGGGTTAAAGATTGACTTGATCAATATTTAGGGACGGATGATGGACATGTTTAACCCGTCTCAACCTGTTCCACGCTCACCCCTATTTGTAACCACCATATACTCTATTTTAGGGAATATTTTCTTGGTTCTTTTAATTTTTATAAAAAATAAATTACACCAGTAATTATGAAAACTAAATTTTGATAACCCCTAAAATTTGTTAATTTTTGAAATTTATTAATTTAAAATTAAAATAAGTTTGATGCTGATTGAAAATTGTGACTTTTTTGTACTATCAAGGGTATCTCTCATCCTTTTGAGTATGAAACTAATTCCTTTCGGGGCGTGTGACTGCCCCTCCCTACAAATGTCGGTCACAAGAATCGAACACTCAACATTTTGGTCATCTTAGAAATCTAGTAGGACTTTACATCATTAGATTAACAACTTGTTGACAAAAATGGTGATTTTTGTAATAATGTCTTTGATATGTGGATTCTTCCTTCCAAACAATGATATGAAATTAAAGTCCGACATTAAATCAGAAGAGATGTTGTATTAAGTTTAATTGTTTAAACGGTTAAATCGTTTAATCGCTCAAGGTGATTTATATATAAGTAGTAATTATGTGGGAACATATAATTATATAAATGTCAATTTTTATATTATTAATAAGAATGTAATATTTATATCTGGCATTATAAATATTCATACAATTTCAATACATCATCCACCATTTATTTACATTATTTTTTTTGAAAAATTAATTATAATTAAATACAAATGGTGAATAATTCAATGACAGTACAAAAAACTTAAAACTTGTTATTTTATTAATTTTTGAAATTTATTAATTTAAAAAGTGTAACAAACTATAAATATAGTTATCGGGTGTTCATCCTATAAGTTTTTTGTTGAGAAAATAAAGACATCACTGCTAGTTTTTTCTCTTAGTTTTACAAAATAGAAGATGAGTAAAAAATGTATGCTCAGATACTGAATTTTTTTTTTTACACGATCCTTCATCCATTATTCATTATTGAGTGAGAACCCACTTACTCCAAAAGTAAGTTTTTTAAATTTACTGTACATCTTAGTCATCAATTCTATGGATATCTAATGGTTTAGATCTACTCACTAATTCAAATCATTGGATTTCCATATAATTAAGAGATATGATGAGGTGTAAATTTAAAAAACTTATTCTTAGAGTAAGTGAATTTCCTCTTCATTTTTAATTATTACTGAAAAATTCAAAAAAGTAATACAAATGAATGATCAATGATATAATATCTGAATTTAAATATTTATACTGACTATTCATAAATATTACTTTCATAGAAGATTAGATAAATACATATATTATTATACACCAACTGCTAACAAATATTTAATGTATTTTATATTTTTTCTGAGGTTTATTTGTGGATGGTGAATGAAATTCCTTTTAAGATAAAATCAAATCCACGACCACAAGATTTTAACAAAACTGAATATATCAATGAATATATTCTTAATAATTAATATCAAATTAAATCCACTCTGGTTAAGCTTGGTGAGCAGGGAGATATTAGTTGAAAAATGTTGAAGCAACCTTCAGATAAGTTATTTTCTCTTCTTTCCAAGGACACCAAAATGGTTACTCCAACTTTCTTTTCTTTATCTTTTTTGTCTTGAGTTGTATCAAAAAGAAAAATTAAATCAACAGTGTTGAAGGTTAACAAAATTAAATCTATCAATAGGTACCACTCACTCACACCCATCAATAGAACCTGATGCCGTACACTTCTTCCACCACCCGCCTCCAGCCCCAAGAGACGACAATACTCTCTTCTCCACCACTGCCTCTGAACAACGCACCACCTTACATTACAATGCCTAAAAAAATTGGGATGTGATATGATTTGTTCAATTTTATATAAAATATCAAAGTAGTTTTTTAAAAAATTATCTTCAATCACTTTATTTTATTTTTACTTTATTCTATGAATTTTTTAATTGTTTTTATTATTTACCAAAGTTCCAGAGCTACCAGCATGTCGTTAGCCTATTTTAAAACGGACAGAGCATACAATTTTTGTCCGTTAGATAATCAAGTCAAATTGATGGCCAATTCAGCAAGCCAAGATCTGACAAAGGAACACCAATCAGACCAGGGCCACTAGGCCTCTTATACACCAGAACATGATCTGCATCATACCGGTTACGCTAGGGTCAACTTAGCCAAGCCAAGGCCAACTCAGCCAAGCTAGGACCAGATCAGGCCAGTCACACCAGAACCACACCAAACCATACAATGCAGCCCATAATGCTTGTGCACCAAGCAACCTTTTTAGCTTTCATTTTATTTTGCATTTTAGCACATATGTTTTACATGTTTAGGTAATTAGTTACAAGCATTTTTCTATATATAAGTAGGATTAGTTTCAGTTTGTAATCAATTCAATTCTTCACATATAATACAATCAACAAAGATTCATTCTCTCATTCTTTATCTCTTTCTTTTCAAACTAGTAAGTTAATGGTGTATTTACACAAGACAATAATTTTTTGTCACATAGTTAATAATATATATGTTACTCGTATACTTCATATAAGAGTGATGAAGAGATTTGAAAGTATTATGTTAATATATATCGTAGAGAGAGAAAATAACGATTAAAACAGAATTAAAGGGCCTAAACATTTATAAAACATAAGAATTTGATGGTAATATTAGATAATTAAAAAGCAAACATAACAAATCAGAAGCAAAATAGTGAAAAACAATGAGAAAATTATATAAGCTTTTTAGACAACAAAACTTTTAAAAGGTAAGAAGCAAACCATAGGTATGAGTAACTAAAATGCCGTAAAATTTGAACATTGAGAGGTATTCTTTACACAACCACATGTATAATGCAATGCTAATCATTGAAGAGTATGGGGAAATATTAAATGACTTCTTAGTATTGATAAATAATATATGTATTACTTTGAAAACTTCTTAAAAGATTGTATAAATTTTCAATGGTGAAAATGAAAATATTGAATGCAATGGAAAGTAGCATTAAATGGAAAATAAAAAAAAATCCTAGTTGTGTACCCAAATAGAAAAGTAAATAAAAAATGTTATTACATATACAACAATTAATTGAACATATAATCAACGAAAAGTCTTATGTAAAAATTTAAACAATAAATAAAATCTTTAATTTGGAACAATAATAATTTAAATCAATAATGATTTAATACAAAAATGATAATTAAATCACTAAATATTTTAATTTCTTCACTTCGGGAAGTGGAAAGTTGGTAAAGAAAAACGTTTTACATATGAAAATAAGTAATTAACTAAATTTTAATCACTTTATAATCTATATATTTGGTTGACTAACAGATACAATAAAAACGTATGTTGTACATGATCTAAAATTAAGGAATCGGAAATAACTTTGATTGAAATTGTACTAATATTTGAATTAATCATTTTTCTAAGATTGCTATTCTATTTTAGTTGTAAAATGTCAAATCATTTATTAGCTAAATATATATATGATTCAGAACTAATAAAGGAAAATTTAAAATCACAAACATATATTAAAATTTATAAATTTTGTTTGTTACAATTGTATGGTTACAAGTCTTTTTTTATAATTCAAATTTTATGAAAACATATTATTATACTGTTACAATTCAAATATTACAATGATTGTACTTTTATATTATATATCATTATATAATGATTGTACTTTAATATTATATAATGTAACAACTGCATATTAATGTTTCTTAATATAATGACTGCATTGTAACTGTGTGCATGTAAGAAGTTAATTTGATAAGTGTTTTATTGATTTTATATTAAATAAATTTTAAAATCACGTACCTGACCAATAAATGTTTTGTGAAAATATTAATTAAGTAAATTTTAAAATAGCATACATGAACAATAAATGTTCCATAATGTAATGAAAATATTAATCAAGAAAATATTGATTATACATTTATATCTATAATGAGCAATGTCTAAAATTAAGGAATCATAATTAACTTTAATTTGAATTATATTAATATTTGAATTAGTCATTTTCCTAATATTATTATTCTACTTTAGGGGTAAAATATCAAATTATTTATTAGCTAAAAATATAGCTGGTACTTTCAGAACTAATAGAAGAAAATTTAAAATTACAAACATATATATTAAAATTTATAAATTTGATGGTTACAATTCTACGGTTACAATTCCTTTTTTATAATTTAAATTTTATGAAAGTATATTATTACACTGTTGCAATTCAAATATTATAATGATTGCACTTTAATATTATATAACGTTATATAATGATTGACCAATAAATGTTTGATAACGTAGTGAAAACATTAATTAAGCAATTTTGCATACAACTCTCCTCAAATAAATGCAAATAATAACATACCTTAAATTGCATAATTTTCTATCTTAGAAGATTTGACCCAATTACAATTGTGATCTTGAATCAATTTTCTAATTGATCAAATTGAAAGCAATACAAACTAAACTATATAATAAAAAATATAATCTTAAATCAAAATACAAATCTTTGTACATCACAAAATGACATTAAAAACAGGAAAAATGATATTATCACAAAATGTATATTTTAACTTTAAAGTTATAGGTTGATTTTATTTTGCTAAAATAATATCAAAATGACTATTAAAACATATACAATTTCTTGCTCTAGTTTAGGTAAGATAACATATAATACATTCTCTAGTGTTTATTTTTAAACAATTATTTATTTACAAATTGAAAGGAAAATAATCAAAATACCAAATTGTCATGAACTATTATCTTTTTCTTCCTTTGTATCATCTATCATTGTCGACCCCATTTTCAACAATTATATTACAACCTGGTAAAGACATTACATATGCTCTTTGTTAAAATGATGATTACTTTTAGTAGAAAATTGTACAAACAAAATATTAGATACATAAATATATAGAAAACTAACCTACAACAATGCTTCGAGGGTGAAGCAACAATAAGAGACATCAAAGGTGAAATGAAATGAAAGAAAAATACGAACCAATAAGATAAAAAGTTATATTACAATCTGGTATAGACAATCCATATGCCATTTTCAACAATTATATTACAACTTGGTAAAGACAATTCATATGTTATTTGTTAAAATAATGTTTACTTTTAGTAGAAAATTCTACAGACAAATATTATATAACAAATATATAAAAAAACTAATCTACAATAATGCTTCAAGGGTGAGCCAACAATAAGAGACATAAAGGGTGAAATGAAATGAAATGGAAGAAGAATATGAACAAAAAAGATAAAAAATTGGTGGAAGATAAGAAAAATTGTGAATTTAGGGAGTAAAAAGTATAAAGATGATTCTATGCTTTAGAATAAAATGTGAGAGAAAAATATGGAAGAATAAAAAAAGTGAGAGAAAGATAATGAGCTATTATATTAAATTGAAACAAATAGTAAAAACAATTTTTCATCTTATATGTGAGGTGAGGTTGCACAATAAGAAATAGAGAACTTTTTAAAGGAAAATTTTCCATAAAATATTGACATGTGTCCATGACTAATGTAACTATAAATTTGTTTGTTAAAAAATAGTAAATAGATGGAGAAGTGTTACTCACTTCATTCATCATTTAAGATAAATCTTCTCATTCTTAGATATCATTCACTCACAGGCCACAGCCATCAACAGGACCTAATGTCGTTCACTTCTTCCACCACCGCCTCCAGCCCCAAGAGACGACGGCGCTCTCTTCATCCACCACCGCCTCTGAACAACGCACCACCGTACGTTACAATGCCTTTATCATCAGAACAACTCCCTGATGATCTAGTAATTGAAATCCTATCAAAGCTTCCTGTTAAATCACTCCTTCGATTCATGAGTGTTTGCAAATCTTGGAACTCACTAATCTTATCATCCAATTTTGTCAAGAAACACCTTCATCATTCATCTTCTGATTCCACTCTCAGATATCACCGTTTATTAGGGCGCAATATTCCAGGTACCGTTCCTGGATTACAATTCTCTCAATCTCTTTTATCCCTAATTGACAACCCATTACAATCCCCTTTCGATTCGCTATTATCCGCGGAGTTGCGTAGTGAACCCATGGTTGTGGGTTCGTGCAATGGATTGATATGTTGGCTTAATTTTGATGATTATCCGAGTCATTATGCATATTATTTGAACCCAATGACTAGATTGGAATTTAAATCGCCGTGCATTTCGCACCCCTGGGGTCGTAAGCGTTGGTTAACTAGGTTTGGTTTTGGGTATGATCATATCAGTGATAGTTATAAAACTGTGGGTATATATTATGATCGTAGGGTTGAGAATATTGAGGAGAAAACCTTTGTTCTGGTTTATACATTGGGTAGTCCCAGCAACTCTTGGAGGAAGATGCAGACTTTTCCATTTGTTCCTTTTCTTGGGCAACCATGTCCCAGTGGATACAGTGATTGGTGTGGCAAATTGGTGAGTAACACTCTTAATTGGTTGTGTGGTCGGCCCGATGAGAAAGGGTATCTAGTGGTTGTTTCTATTGACCTTGGTAAGGAGACTTGTGTGGATATTTTGTTGCCCATTGTCGATAAATACGAGCTTATTAGAGGTCCTAGGTTGTGGGTTTTAGGAGGTTGCCTTTGTTTTTCTTATGACTTTGATGGCACTCATTTTGTCATGTGGAAAATGAAAGAGTATGGAGTTACAGAGTCTTGGACTATATTGCTCAACATTTCTTATCTGGATGTTGGGTTTGACGATCATTTTGGTTATTTTCCTAAACCCTTCATCATGTTGGATACGGGTGAAGTCCTATTACAAATCAAGGATGACGGTGTATTCATTCTCTATAATCCAAGACACAAATCATTCAAATATCTCAAGTTTCAGAATGAGAAGATTTGGTTCGAAGGGATTACTTACATTGAGAGTCTAGTGTCACCCATCTGGCCCCTTGTTAATTAAGGATATGGAAGTTTGTTCGTCTTTATAAAGTTTACTTTATTGATTTCGTACATGTTGAATTGTGTCTTTGCTTTTAAGTATTATTTTCATTTTGTACACCAACTCAGGATAAATGTCCCATGACTACTGCACATGGGTAAATTCAAGTTTGTGTATCATATCTAGTCTTTTAATTGAGTAGAAGCTAGTTTTTGAATGAGAAAATAGTTTGTTTAATCTGCTATATTTTTGTGAATGAGACCTGAATAAATTGCTCTGTTATTTTTGCATCGATGAATGACATGTTATTCTTGATAAATTGTTTTATGTTGGATATAAACATGAGCTAGGACTTGATAAATGATTAAAAAATGGTTGCACACTCATTAGTCATGTTTTCATATAATCGGGTTGGTTTTTCTTTTTGCCAGAATAGTGGTTGTTGGGTTGGTTATGTCATATCATCTACCGAATGAGAAGAATTCATTATCTTCAACATTCATTTAGCTTTTGTTTGGTTCGGGTGAAAATGTGAGGAAATAAAATTAAAATTTTAGATGCTTGATTTTCTGATTTGTTGTCTAATATAGTAATATGAGTGCATTTGAGAAATTCAGCAGAAAAAAAAAACAGGGACTGATAGGCAAAGAGAACATTGTAGTTAGCTGTTCCTACCCACTTGAAAGGGATCATGGTCAGTTATTTTTGTTGTCATTGATGTATGGAAATATTTGAGCAATCTAAATCAATGTTTTATGCTTTTGCCGGTGTATAATGTTTCTTATTTAATTTGGTCTGTGTTTACTTCCTGTCTTATAAAAGGCTTGAGTGGCTTGTTTTCTTCCATATTTGCCTTTGTTGATGATGCTTTGTCCCAGACTTAGGTACTAGGATGTTAATTGTGCTTGCTTTAGCTTGTGATACTACAATATTTTGGACTGTTAGAAGTGAAACATGTTTGACATTGCACTTTGACATTTCCTCATCCTCTGTTTGTTTACGTTCTTGAATTACGACCCTCCTAATTTTGCAATGGATGTTGATAATTGAACACTTATTTGGACCCTTTTTCTGGTGTTGTCTATGGATGTTATTTCAGCTTTGCTGCATTTGCATATTATTGAAGTTGAGGTGCTACCATGCTTTCCTAATATATCCTTTTTCTTTCTGTATTCGATAATTTTTTCAACTACTTACGTGAATCAATAAAATATAAAATAGGTAAATATAGAAAATATTAATTAATGAACCATCAAAATACTAAATGTGACTGATATGAACAGATAAATAGGGTGGAGTAAACCAACGGGCGTTGGTTCAAGTGGTAAACCAAAAAAAAATAGGGTGGAGTAATGAACTAAGGGTTACCTATAAGAGTATATGACTATGACAAAGTTCTTTCAAATTAATTTATGTTTGGGTTTCTTAACGTTTAAGTATCTGCCAACTATGTGATTGTATATTTGTACAGAAAAAAGTGGGATTTAACTTCCATGATGAGGAGAAATGGTTTCAAGCTCATATGTCATATGATTTAACAGCTTACTTTACTAAACTTTGCTTTGTTTTTGGCCTCCTTCTCTCACGTGAATAGTTAAGTCCATGTCCCCTAAACTTGAGCATAACACGTTAACATTTAGGGGACATAAATGGTTTTATTTCTAGCTATATATAACATTCAAGATCTGTATTATATTCATTTTAAAGATGAAGTTATAATAGTTTCATATCATGCCACCATGATTGCTGTTTAGTTCAAAGTAAAGTACCAACCACCCGTGAAAGTATTGTGAAAAACTCAGAACAACAATATCACAAAGGAGACATAATTCTAATAATTATATAGAAAAGATAAATAAGAATAAAAATGTTAAACTCATTTTTAATTTAAAACAGAAGACTAATACTTCTTCAAATGAGTATAGTATCATATATTAAACTCCGTGAGTAATTTTATCTCCAGGTAAGAGGATACTTGAAGAAAGAAATTTAGGGTAAGTTCTATTATGGAAAAGATGATAAAACCAAATTAAAATCTTCCATCCTTACTACTTTATACATTTCATTAGTCACCAATGAACAACACTTACAAAAAAAAAATCTAATAATTTTTAATGGAAGTTAATTTTTTAACAAGATAGTTGTTTCTTATTGTTGCCAAAGAGATGATACAAGATAATTGGTATAAGAGATTTCTGTTCAGTAGAATTGCGTCCAATTTTTAGAGGTATGATGAAACCAAAAAATTATAGATGAAACAATTATGAAAGAATTTAAGATCACTACTTTGTCAATGGATATAATTTATGATAAAGTATTATAACAATATTTTATTCACATACCTGACTCCATCTATTGAGACTAAGATTAAGATTTGATTGAGTTTTAATTCAATAACTTGAAATTGATAGTAAAATTATATCCTAAATCATTTACATTTTGCAATCCAAAAATATCTAATAATTTATGGTTTAACAACTCACATTTAAACAGGGAAAACAGCGAAAAGAGAATATAATTTTCCCCTTTTCATTTTGAAACAATACTTGAGAAGTGATTAAGTAAAATCTACAACTTTTCATTTTGTTTTCCACTCTAAATAACACACCACCCGTTGTTTATGGTACTGCAATGCATGAATCCAAAAAGTATTCATAGATACTAGACCCCCTCTATCAAGTAGATCAAACCTCCAAAAATAAAAATGTCTTATAGTGAATTGTTTTTCCCAAAAGTTTCATAGACAATATTTTTGTAGAAATTATTTACAAATTATATCATTGAAATAATTTTAAAAACAATATCCAAGTGGTGGCAATGTAAACATGCTTATGATGCTCGCATATTAACATGAAAAATTAGGAGTAATGTAATTAAATAACTAGTACACCAGGACAAAAAAAAAGTGTAGAGAATATTTCAGAATTGCGATGACCCAAACTTAAAAAAAAAAGGATACAAGAAAAATGTTCATAGCTTCAGAAGGTCTAGATCTCAATAATTTTTCACCACGCCCTGCAGATCAAAAGCATACCAAAGATTTGCTACAATTTGCATTTTCAATGCAAAGTTGGAGCCCCAAGAATCCTACAAACATAAGATCATGTAGTATTTTGGGTTGACCAGACAGTTGAGCCTCGAATGAGTAAGGAGTCCTATTGTTACCAAGACATAAAAAAGTAAAAATCTACAAGTGAGATATTACGTTTTGAACTAAAACCTTAAGACAAAAATTTTATGGACATTTTCACTTGTAAACTCTCACCCATACCCTCATATCTAATATGAAACTTCACACACGAATGTACCCAACATTTTGCTTATTAATAATTGATTTAATACAACACTTTCTCGTATAAGAAAATTTGTGTACTTATTTTATATCACGATATATCCATTACTTGTGGCATAGTGCAAGTCAAGTTCATAGACCCCATGTGACCTCTAGTGGTCAAATTTCAGCACTAAGCAAAAGTTGTGGCTACATCAACATCTCAAATCACTTGAATGAATAATTTTATCAAGGACTAATTTCAATAATGGATAAGGGGCAAACTCCAGCCAGAAATGTTAATAAATCTATAATATCTAATATATCTATAACTTGTGCCCATCATGTAACACCTGCTATAAGTCATATGCTTATGAATAAATATCTTATTTCTTATCTTATAGCCAAAACTGTTCCTTACAGTTCCATATTCTTAGCCACTGAATTAAAATAAGTTCTTAAATCTTCCTTTACTCCATTATCTGCAAATATAAACTCAACAGCATTCCTTGATAGCTCAAACATTTCCTTCCTTCCAAGCCCTGGATAATAGCCAAACACACATGCAGTCAACAAAACTTGGTCAATTAATTTCATTTTCACCAGCTGCAATAAGAGTAAAGTGAAACTTACCAAATGACATAGCAACAATTTTGTATTCGTTAGAGAGACTGGTCGAGAATACACCCGAGTCATCAGTACACAGGACTAAAGGATGTTTAGCATTATACCAATCAACTGCATCAACAAACAAGATCATGATGTTAACAGACTAAAGCTTTAGGTTGGTCCTGTAATAAAAGTCTAAGTACAGCTATACAAAACGATCTCGGAATGGATACACTCGTTATCTGAAAACAACCTCATTTTAGCTTCTTTTGAAAAGCTAAAACTTCCAGTTTCTTCAAAAGTGCTTTCTTTTACTAATTGGGTTTTTTTCAATAAAATTTTCAATGGCATCAGTTTTGTAAAGTTGAACAGACAGATCCTTTGCTAATTCTATGTTTATGATCATCAAAAATTCAACATGAGCACAAACACCTACCAAAATGGTGAGCATCTACCGACGGAACAGACAATGTCCTAATGTTCGATGTCAAACAAATTTCAACCTGAAAATAATAAAGATGAAATAAATGACATGTAAGTAGCTGGTGGCTATAAATTGCAAAGTGGTAATATTATATAAAACATCCAAACTTTAGCAACAATCAAAAACCCTAAAGAGCTTATCAGTAAAAACAATCAATCATGGGATTTGGTTACTTCCAGATGAAGTCTTGACAGAAAAGATTCGATGGGTATGCATAAACTTTTAAATGATTGATTATTATCAATGAGGAACTTCTGAGATGCAATGATTAATTCTTATTTGAAATATCATTTTAAGTTCCCATAGAAATAATAATATACTTCCACTATCTAGCTTTAACTTTAACATAACTAAAGGGCTAGCAAATTCTAACCGGAATGTTAGAGGACTTCAGCTTTCTCCAGTGTTCCTCCTCAAAGAAAATGGCATGTCCTATCCTCTCGGGATGAAAGTCAAGCATGTTGTGTATCTCCTTTGGATTACGTACCTAATGACACTAAGTCGGAAAAATAAATTAGTTAGGGAACCTCCAATAGTAACAGGTAACAACTAAAGAATAACCGACCTCTCCACAGTGAAGTGTTACATGAAGACCTTGTTCCCGAGCAAATTTCAATGCTGGCAAATATGTTATCCTGCAAAAGTTGAAAAGGGGTTTGAGCCTAAGCATCATTTTATTCAAAAATATTACTAAATTGACTAAAGTCCTGGATCAGGTTGATGTACCATTCACCAATACTCGGATTTCCAGATAGATCAATTCCAACTACCCCATATTGCCTCATTTCCAGTGCAAGCTTAACCTGCAGCAAAGAAATGTAGTGTTGATTGGCAGTGGCCAAGAAACTTTCAACTTTCTCAAATTACTTCAACATTTTGATTTTAGCTTACTGTTTCCATTGCTGCTTCTGTTGTCTCCCTACGGTCAATGCTCAAGAGCAGCCTAACAAAGATTTTTTTTCTAGAGTCTCTATTACATTTATCCTCTGTGGTTGAAGGCAGAGGATTTAAAAAAGTTTTAGAATCTTCACTATGAGGAGCGAAATCCACATCAACCGAATTCACTGATCTTAGACCCTTCAGTACAGCTTCAATGTAAGACCGTTTGCTCATTCCTATGGAATCATTTCTCTGTATGGAATTCCACAAATTATTTATTCATCAAGTCAATTATCAATCTCTATTTCGACTAAATTGAAATAAGAACACTCTGAATTTATAATTGAACTTCCTTAATTACCTTTGGAGTAGTTCTCAGCTCCAGATACACAACATTCTCTGATGCAAAATCTTCAACAACCTGCTTTTCATTTAGGTCTTAGTTACTTGTATAAATGAAAAAGGCAATGAATTTGGTATTAACAAAATTTACACAGTAAGAAAACAACCGTACTTCTTTCGTAATTCTTGTCACAGTATCATGATCAGTAGTAAGAATGTGGATTAGGTCGAACAACTTGAATACTTCTTTTAATGAACGGTCATCATCTGTACTCACAAAGCCATAACGAACATCCGTGTTAAAGCATGAATAAGGCTAACTACGGAACACAAAAAGCTAACTCAGAAGCTGATTATTAGGGCTTATTTACCTTAAAATTTAAGTGAAAGTTAAATTCAAGAAACAATTGTACAAAAAAATGAGGGGAATCAGGGGAGCCTTGGTGCAACAATTAAAGTTGTTACCATATAAGAAAGAGATCGCATGTTCGAGTCATGGAATCGACCTATTGCGAATGCAAGGTAAGGTTGTATACTATAGACTCACATGGTGGTTCTAAACCTTCCCCGGGCTCTGCTTATAACACGAGTTTTATAGTACCAGGTTGCCCTTTTAAAGATTGTACAAAAAGCAGAAAATTTTCTGAAAACAACTGAATAGTCATCTCATATTAATCTGAAAATGTCAAAAAGACATTGGTCTAGTAGTATAAGGCTTCATGGATCCCAGATAGACCAAAAGGTCAAATGTTCGATTCTTGTGAGTGAAACTTGTTGGAGAGTCACACACCCCAAAGAGATTAGTTAATTACCAATAAAGTCACGGGATACACTTGGTTATACAAAAAAAAAGATATTTACTCTGAAAATGATACTAAAGAAAGTCCTTGAATTTCAATCAAACATAACACACAACAGAGTCTTGGCCTTGTGCATATTACAATGAAATATCAGTGGCCACAAAATTCAAAATCAATATGAACCTAAAGTAAAGAACAGAAAGGTGGGTGCATTGAAAGACATGGTAAAAAATTAAATAAAAAAAACATTATAAGACCATGTTAGAAGCCATGTCTTTACTAAGCTATTTTTCCAATGAACAAAAAAAGAAGATGAATAAGAAGAAAGACATACATTTAAGGATAACATGTTCAACTTCAGAGAAATCTTTTTCATCCAAAGCCGTTGCAAGTTCTCTGGAAACAAAGGGTGTTATGAATAATGAAGAGAAAGAAAAGATAGAATAAAAATAAAAGAAGGGTAATAAGGAAAAAAGGAGATACAAGAGTGTTGAGTTTCTGATGGATCCATTGAGGTGAGCATGCAGTTCAAGCTTTGGCATTGAGAAGCACCACTCCATCTTGAAGTGTGAGTCAGAGATAGTTGTTTGTGTGTTGAGAACGGCTTCTCTCTTTTCAGTCTTGAAGTTCAATGTGTTATGTTTGCATATGTAATACATACTAATTTATAAGAGGGGTGAGGAACCCCTATCTTATCACCCGTTTTTATTCCAACATAATTAGACTTGAATATAATCAAATTTTATTTGGTATAGAATCATGTATTTATTTTTAAAGATTATATTTAGTTAATATCTAACGTCACATGATATGTAAATGGACTCCGTCAAATCCATCTCATGGGCATAATAATTTTATATATGTTTCTTTTAATTGTATATATAGTAATAATAATTTTTTTGTCCCAAATAGATAGTAAATTTGTTGCAAATTGCAATACTATCTAATTATGTAATTTCATTTCATACTTTGAATTGTGTTTTTTAATTATTTTTATTAGGTAAGATATTTTTTTGCAAATGATTGAATGTCGTGTAAATTTTATACATTATTGATTTTCTAATCTTTTCATATATTAGTGAGTAACAAAATATTGTTATATATATTTTATATATTAAAATACATTTTTATAAATAATTGAAAAAACTTTATCTAAAGAGAAAATATATTATATTTAATTGATTTAGGGCTGAGATTAAATTGAAAAGATAGCTTGGACAATATTTAGGATTAATAAAAGATAAATATTATGTATTTCAACCAACTCATAGTAATATACCTACTTTATAAGACCAACTCCAAATAAATTACCTTAATAAAGAATACATATTTTGGTGTTTGTATTAATTTGAACTATTTAGATTTGCATTTTGAATTTTTTAGAATTAATTTGAGATTTTTTATTTGCTAGGGATAAATTTATATATTCAACATCGAGTAAATTCACTCAAAATTTTAGTATTTATGTATTAACAATTTAATAATTTTATGTTATTTATCATTGATTATTGGATAAAAAATGTGTATAAATAATAAATAATATATTAATCATATAAAAAAAAACTTTACACTAATTTTAAATTCTTCATTTATATGATTAAGCCTATTTTTATCTATTATAATATGCCAAAGCTAGAAAAATTGCAACACAAAAAGATGACATCATGACAATGATGTTACCCTCCAACTTATTTTCTATTCTCATCTAACACGTCAGGATAGATTTTAGGTGTACTTGGAAGACTATAATAAGGAAATGTTTTTATTATATGATATCTCATGTATGTATGATTCAAATTATATGAATTATTACTATCTTTTACTTAAAATCTCAAAATGGCATGGATTTAAAATACGCAAGGGTAATAATATTTTCTTATTTTTAAAAATTCGTTCATATCTTATATTCCCTACTTAAAAAATGAATAATATATTTAATAGTACCAAAAAAAATAACTCATCATATCTTATTTAACCCTTGATGATACGATAATTATGTACTTTTATTAACTGTCATTTAGGGTACTTTTATCAATTGTTAATATGAACTATTCCAAAAAAAATTCTATACTTTATCATACAGAATTGTAAAGAAATTTAAAATTTTCCAAAATAGTATCCCATGCATAGTATTAAGATAAATTTGATTAATACTTAGAAGTTAGAACCATAAAAAGTAATTGTTATTTTTGTGTACTAAATTTCATTTTTTATTGAAAAGATAAAAAAAAAATCATATAATCTTCCATAAAAATGTTTATAACACTCATGTATATAAAACTTAAGGGGTGGGACTATATTCCTAGGTATAGGACATTTTCTAAGACCACATTATAAAAAATGAATAAATACGTAAAACTAAATAAATATGTCAAATCTATATCATTTTCATTATCTTTTCAAAAGGTTTATTTTCAAAAATAAGAATTAATTGTCTTACATATTTATCTACTTTAATTAGACTTTGTTTCAAATAATCTATTTTTTGTCTAATACTCATAGTCTATTATTTTATAGTTATCAACTATACTGGAATCAATTCATTTATTAATTATGCAAGTTTAGGTGTAATTTCTTTAGAGAATAGAGGTTCATTTACAACATGGTTTTCATGTTACAGCTTACAACAATTTTTGCAGTAATAGTTAAAAGATCATAGCTACTAAGCTTAATCCAACACCATATTCTCAGCAAAAATTTATATGGTTTTGGCATAGTTTTCTTAAGCATGTTACTTTTTTATTAGTAGTTTTAACACTTGAATGAACAACACCTTTAAGTATATGAGTGAATCATATTCTTTGTATCTTGCACAATATTATGTGGTTGACCCTCTAGATTTTAACCACAATATTATGTGGTTGACCTATTTGATCCATTGGATCTAAGAAAATGAATGACTGAGATTGAATGTAACTAGTATAACTTATTTTAGATGTAAACAGATTCCTATATAGATATATAAAAGTTAAAAGAATCTAAAGATTAGCCAATGGTTCACAAGAAAAATACAAAAATGTTGATACAAAATTAAAATTAAAACTTGTGAGTGACATAGCCCAAAAGAGATGGAATAATAGTTATATCAAACACTAGTCCGAATAAGAAATGCACAACCAATTTTCTTTAACTTTCGAGGAATGACTTGTTGATGTGAAATGTCTCTTTTCTAGTTTCTACTTTAGACAAAGGATTGAAGATATCTTAAGATATTGAAAGATATTCTGAATATTACAGGCTCATATGCACTTAAGTGTTTGTATACATGCATCTTTTTCTTTGTGCTTTCTTACTTTCTTATGCATCCATGTGGTCTACCCTTTAAAAGTATGACTTCAACATGTTGTCCCCCCGATGTTGTTTGGAAATTGTTCCACGTAACCAATGACTAATTCATCACCACTTTGGTTGTTTTATTTCGTTTTCTTCATGATTTGGTCGGCAACATTTAGTTTATAAAACATGACATTATATAATGGAAAATGATATATCTATATTCAAATCTGAGAAAAATAATATGTGTCACAAAATGATACTTATAAATGATATTTTTTTATTAATAATTGATTTACAAATAACGTACACCAATTTATTATGTGAACGGATGATTTATAGGATGATTTGGTAGAATGATATATTATTACTTTATACTGTTTTGGAAAGACCCATACAGTTGTTTGCTCTCCTTGGATCTCTTATAGTTGTCCCTATTTTATCCCTTTCTCACAATACAGTTACTAAGGATCTCAATTTTTTTGACAGGTGTCCTCAGAAGCAAAGTTATGATACCACTTCTCATCAAGATGAGAATTTCAGAGAAAAGTTGAGCTAACAAATACCCACTATTTGATCAATAAAAGAAGCAAACGACTAGATACCTAAATTCTCAATGAAAATATAAAAAAAAATAAAGTTTCACTAGTATATTAATTTATATTAAGAAAGATGGACAATTTAGAAAAAAATCATTAGCATATTCACATTAATTTGATGCACACAAATCACTAATTATTCCGAGTCAAAAAGAATATACACTCCTACACATTTGAAAAACCTATTTGGGATGAGTTCTCAAAGCTTGAGACAATAGCAAATGTTATTTCTTTTTGGAGTGAAGTTTCTCTAAATATAACTTGCACTTCAACTAGTAAAGTGTACTTAATTAGTGAAATTGTATATATGAGGAATAGAATGTAATTCATATTAAAATCACATCTTCTACTTAGTATGAGTGAGATCAGCTTGCTTTACTTTGAAGGAATGTCTAGTCAGTCATAGTAGACTTATGTATGAGCCTATGATGTCTCATATTACTCTATAAATTTCCATGTAGAACAATTCATTAACATTGTTGGGTCTTATTAGGGTGTTTTAGATCTTGATCAGTTTTAGGCCTTTTGGGTTTTGGTCTTCGACCTTAGTGACAAGTTGATAGGAGCTTATTAGCTAGTTGGTGGGCAATTTTGTCCTCCTAGTGGTCGACTCTTGGGCAACGTTGGCCGATGTCATGGTGGTCGGTGGTCCACTAATGGTAATTTTGACGAGTTGGTAGCTAGGCAATAGTTTGTTTGAGGTTTGATGCACAATATTCAGAGAAAATTTCCAACATTATTTAGTTATCTTTAGTGTAGACCATTAAAACATAATACATTCATTTTGGTTGTGAACCGCAATTTGATTCTCACATATCATGGTTTTTGGTAAATTAGTTCTCTCCTGTTCTTGTGCTAATTCTCCATAATGAACGAACAATATTTTCACATACAATTAGCACCGTACCCGTGCACTTGCACGGGTCGCTTCTTTGTTTATGTATAATGCAAATATAATATACATATATTTTATAATATCAATAAATCATGTATTGAAACATTATATTTCTCATTCATATAGGTGCAATATTAACATTGATTTTTTAGTGTATATGTAGAATATTAACAATTATAAATGCGTTTGTATAAGCATTTTAGA
>NW_017718483.1:0-4773 GCF_001865875.1 Lupinus angustifolius
AACATTAAATTATATAGATATATTAATGTCAAGAAATAATTTGAATGTGAAAAATGATTTCAATTTCATCTAATGTTCAATTTTTAACATAACAAAACATATATGTTGTAAACGCTCAATTTTAGTGGGGTAGCGACATGAATCAATCACTAATTAATATTAAATTATTATTATTAGCATATAAAATATATAATATATAAAAAGTAGGAAGAAAAATATATGAGGAGGTGATGACATGTGACATGAAGGAAAAAATGTAAGGAGAAAGTGACATGTGGCATAAGGGAATGAGGAAGTGACATTTGGCATGAGGGAAGGAGAAAGTGACATGTGGCATGAGGGGAGGAGAAAGTGACATGTGGTGTGAGAGAATTTTTTTTATTATATTGTTAATAGATAGATTGAAGTTAAAAAAATAACAAATAATGAAAAGGTAATAGATGATGTTCACCTGCATAATGAGTTATAAAACAAAGAAGAAAGAATATTATCCTAAGACCTTTCTCCCGTAATGAAGTAAGAGTTAACATACGAAAATATATATTAGAGCTGTGTAGAGAGCTATAGAAATCATACTAATCAATTTCATGTGCTTATTTTAAATTGACCCATTTATTAAACTTTTTCCTTAAAATTTTAATTGACTCATCTATTAATTTTTTTCCTTAAAATTTAAACTAACTCATTTATTAAGTTTTTTCATAATTAAAGTAATCCTAAAGTGAAATATAAGTAAATTATTAAATCATAATACATCATAAGTTACTCAAATCAAATATAAATTGGATCAAAAATAAAAAAAATAATTTAAAATATGCTATTAATTATTTATAATTAAAAGTTAATAATAATAATATAAATATGAAAAATATACCGAATAAAAAGAAAATATATCAGTATTTTAAGAGGAACATAACACATATTATATACCCGTAATAAAAAGAAAACATATGTGATTACTATCCAGCATATTGATAATTGCACCCAAGGTTGGTAGTGCACTTTTGCTCCTTGTCATTCTTACCGTGATAGATTGTGATGAACTTCTATTTATTTGAAGTATGGTATTAGCTAAGACACTGCTCTGTGTTTCATGTCAAAATCAGGTGAGTTTATGATTCCATTTCATATTTTATGTTAGAATAATCCTCTACTATTTGAAAAGGCACACTCCAACAACTGTGACCTCAAGGGTGTTTCTCAGGAAATAAGTTTCGACTAGTGTTTTAAACTGTGTTGTAATAACCAATAAGTGTCTATTTCAATTATTCTAAATTAACTTTTGATGTACTATTTAATTCATATTGCTCAAACTTATACAATTTTAAGACATAAGTGTGTATAAATTGTCTTAGTGGACAACTAGTAAAGTAAGTATCAACTACATGTCAATTAGCCGGAAAAGAGTGTGAAGGGCATAAAAAATGAGCAAATCATCACACACAACAAAAATGGAGACATCGCTTCACGAGCAAACTAACACTCAATGAAAATGAGGTAGGAAGTTCTGCGTTCTCAAAATCTAGGACTAGCTCAACGAGACTCGTGCCAATGAGCAGGAATTGAATATTTCGCTCAACAAGATAAGCTTTTCTAAAGGCCATCACTCAACTACAACTACAATGCTTGATCATGTAGTACTTTAAAGGCAATAATACATTTGTTTCACCACAAGTAATCCAAGTCGTGCGAGGCTCGTGTAGAGTCTCCCAACATGCTCGCCCAACATCCTGGCAGACTGGGGGCAACTGTTCCTACCCGGTGAGCCAAAGATCTGCATGCTTGGTCGCCGAGGTAGGTCTCGCGTGCTTGGCCCACCAGAGTTGACCTTGGAGACATCCCCTGGCATGCCATCTATACCTCACCAACCCACCTGCCAGCACGACAGACAGATTGCAGAACGGCTACCAAACCAGCCACAGGCTAAAAGACAAGAGTAGCACAAAGTACGGTCCTGGCAGACCGCCTGACATGGAAAAAGCAACCCCCGACAATATCCTTGGTCGGCTACGTGCTGCACTACCTGCCAAAAGCCCAAAGTCGGCTCTCCCCTCCATAAATAGGAGTCTCTACCAACAGGAAGTATTTCAATCTATCTATTCTCTAGCATTACTCACTATTACTATCTTCCCCCATACCCTCATATTCTCATACACTTATTACCAAGTTCATTTACTGACTTGATCGTCGGAGAACCTTTTCAGGTAATTGGCCAAATACACCGATCTTACCATGGAGGACCTCCGCTCCAAAGCCCAACAATTCATCAATCTAGAAGAAACCCACCATATCCACACCCATACCGAGCCCCAAATACATCACCCTTCACGGGAAACCAAACGGCCAAGACTCCACAAGAACGGCTACCAAACCAGCCACAGGCTAAAAGACAAGAGTAGCACAAAGTACGGTCCTGGCAGACCGCCTGACATGGAAAAAGCAACCCCCGACAATATCCTTGGTCGGCTACGTGCTGCACTACCTGCCAAAAGCCCAAAGTCGGCTCTCCCCTCCATAAATAGGAGTCTCTACCAACAGGAAGTATTTCAATCTATCTATTCTCTAGCATTACTCACTATTACTATCTTCCCCCATACCCTCATATTCTCATACACTTATTACCAAGTTCATTTACTGACTTGATCGTCGGAGAACCTTTTCAGGTACCTCCACCGGCGGGTCCAGCTCTTCTACTTCAACTTGCCACCTCGACGTCCTCTCTCCTCTCCATCCTCAGCAATCATCAACTATTGTTCCGTACCTTTGTGTTCTAGGAAAGAACAATTCTTTTTTTTGGAATGTTTGCAAAACTTATCTGGTCTCCATAGATGATGAGCGACATACAACATAAATGGTAGTAAAAATATAGTAAATTGTAAGAAACTCATTTTAGTTTATTATAAAATGTATTAATAATTTTAAGGAGATGTTGCTTAAATATATAACAGAAAATAGTTATTTCATAATCAATTTCTATATGCCAATTTACAAATGATCAATTCATCCTAACTAATGTATAATTAATTAATTAAGATTAAATTACATTAACACCCCTTTGAGTTCAAACTTACACTCGTCACCGTTTTTATTCTTTAAAAGATTACACTCATATTCTCTATAGGAATAATCAGTATAATGTATGTATATAAAGTACGATAATTTGTGTAGTGCAAAAAATAGAGCACTAATTTACATAATTTATCTAAAACTTTGGGGTCGATGTAATTTATTTTTTACTTTATTTATACAAGAAGTGAACCCAAACCTCAGTAGGACACAATGATGGCGGCATGACACAAGTACTTCTCTCTCTTTAGGACACGATGACAACGCAACAAACTACGCCACCCAACACGACAGCTTCACTCTCTTTCAAAGTTTATCTTTCACGCAACAATAACACTCTTCAATAATATATGACGTTTTACGACAAGGAACTTGGAATCCATGAGAGAGAGAGAGTAGAGACGCAACAGAAAGAGAAATATAGTGAGGGCGAGAAAGGATGTGAGACAATGGTGACGTATGGAGCATTGTGTAGAGGTGTTCATTTTGCCATGGTGGAAGCATACCATTGGCGGTTTATATTTGTGAAGTTTGGAGCCCAACAATTCATCAATCTAGAAGAAACCCACCATATCCACACCCATACCGAGCCCCAAATACATCACCCTTCACGGGAAACCAAACGGCCAAGACTCCACAACCACCCCCACGACCTACCCTCACTAACTAAAAAGGCCAAATACTCCACCTATACCCCTCTGAACGCCAGCCGCTCAAGGATTCTGCAGGAGGTCCTCTCCACCCACCTCGTCCAACTTCCCCGCCTACGCCCTACTAAGTAAGGCCCACAAGACCGATCCAAATACTGTGACTATCACAATATGTTTGGCCACATGACCAATGACTGCACACAACTCCGTGATACAATCGAAGATCTCATCCAGGCTGGTCATTTACAGCGGTTCATCGCGGGCTTGGAGCAACACCAGCGATCGCCACAGCATCGTCGACCGGTGCATTCAAGAAGGCGGTCCCCTCCGCAATTTCAACAACGGCGCCCTACCCCATGGCCTCAAGCGGACTCCACAATTTTAACAACGGCGCCCTACCCCACGGCCTCAGGCGGATAGGCACCGAGCAGACAATCGAAGGCCAAGGAGCCCAGTTGATATCAACACTATTTCAGGAGGTTTTGCCGCCATGGGCATCTCTAGGACCGCCCAGAAGAAATATGTCCGGGAGGTAATGCACGTTGCTGCTAACCATCCCATCAGGCCAGCCGAAGCCACCATACCACTCCAGAACAACAACCAACCACCCAACACCTCCTCCAGATGCTGGAACGCCAGGAGCGGCTCATCTAGCAACATGCCGACGTAATACAAGAACTCCGCCAATCTAAAATAAACCCTGAGGATCACTCGGAACGCCCTATTCATGAAAGTAACCGTGAAGAGTCAGCGAGCGAGTCCCGCCCACCATCCCAACCAACCCCGCACCACTCCTGCGGTGGTAGACATCCTTTTACACCTACCATTATGGCTTACCCATTACCCTCTCACTTCACCCGCCCCACAAACATGGACCAATACGATGGAACGGCGGACCCCCAGGATCACCTTGACGCCTTCGAGGCTTCTATGTTATTTCATGGGGCGACCGACCCCATCATGTGCAGAGCCTTCCCCCTGACTCTTAAAAAGGCGGCCCTCCAATGGTTCACCCGTCTGGCTCCAAACAGCATCAACACATGGGAAACTCTAGCTT
>NW_017718484.1:0-11730 GCF_001865875.1 Lupinus angustifolius
GGCTGGTCATTTACAGCGGTTCATCGCGGGCTTGGAGCAACACCAGCGATCGCCACAGCATCGTCGACCGGTGCATTCAAGAAGGCGGTCCCCTCCGCAATTTCAACAACGGCGCCCTACCCCATGGCCTCAAGCGGACAGGCACCGAGCAGACAATCGAAGGCCAAGGAGCCCAGTTGATATCAACACTATTTCAGGAGGTTTTGCCGCCATGGGCATCTCTAGGACCGCCCAGAAGAAATATGTCCGGGAGGTAATGCACGTTGCTGCTAAGAGCTCCCAGCAGAGACAGAGCTACAGATCAGCTCCCCCTATTACATTCGACGACCGCGATTATGAAGGTGTCGTCCGAGGGCACGATGACCCCCTCGTCATCACCGCCAAGCTCAATAACAAGAAGGTTAATCGCCTATTCATTGATCAGGGTAGCTCAGTTGACATTATCTTCCAAGATTTGTTTGAAAAAATAGAACTCCATGACCGCGATCTCCTACAATATGATGGGCAGTTGGTCGGGTTATTCGGCCAGAGAATCACCCCTAGGGGATATGTAGAGATTTGGCTAACGATCGGCGACCACCCTATGAGTAGGACGGTCCAGACGAAGTTCTTAGTCGTCCAGTGCGATTCAGCATACAACGCCATTATCGACCGACCAACTTTGAACAAGCTTGAAGCAATCGTCTCTACGCCCCATCTATGCATGAATTTCCTCTCAATCAGCCTCCAAGTCTGCATAGTGAAAGGAGACCAGCACTCGGCTCGCAGCTGCTACCAGATGAGTGTCCGCCCCCACTTCAGCAAACAACACACCCCCCCTCCAAAAGATCTCGGGGCGTGCATATGGTAGAACTGGATGTCCGGGCGGACGAAGGAGACTTTCGACCACAACCAGAAGGGGAAAAAACAGCTCTGCAGTTGGGCCAATCCTCAGGACAGGTAGTATATCTTGGTAGTACCCTTCCGCCAAGCCAAAGGTTGAGACTGAAGGCATCTTTGAAGGCAAACCAGGACCTCTTCACCTGGTCAGCAGCAGACATGCCTGGTATAGATCCTTCCTTTGTCTGTCATCGGCTAACGACCAAACAAGGTGCTAAACCGGTGGCACAAAGAAGGCGCAAAATGGGGGCTGACAGGACCAAGGAGGTCGCCTTGAAGGTAGCCGAGTTGCTAGAGGCGGGTTTCATCCGCGAAATCACCTACACCACGTGGTTGGCGAATGTTGTGCTGGTGAAGAAGCCATCTGGGAAGTGGCGGATGTGCGTGGACTACACGGATCTCAATAAGGTATGCCCTAAAGACCCTTATCCTCTTCCCAACATTGACCATTTGGTGGATAATTCTTCAGGCTATCAGTACCTGTCCTTCATGGACGCATATTCCGGGTACAATCATATTCTGATGTACCCTCCCGACTAGGAGAAAACAACGTTCATCACTGACCAGGCCGCCTACTGCTACACCGTCATGCCTTTTGGGTTGAAAAATGCTGGGGCGACTTATCAGAGGATGATGAGCAAGGTGTTTGCCGGCCAGACTAGAGAACACATTGAAGTTTACATGGACGATATGATCGCCAAAAGCCTCCCCGGCGAAGATCAGGTGACCATTCTAGAAAATATTTTTCAACAATTCCACAAGTACAACATGAGGCTCAATCCAAAAAAATGTACCTTCTTAGTGGAGGCTGGCAAGTTCCTCGGTTTTCTTCTGACTAGTCGAGGGATTGAGGCAAATCCGTCCAAATGGCAGGCGATCACAACAGTCGTAATAACAATAACCATGGCCACTATTACGATCTCAATTTAAAACGCGGACCGAAGAGACAAGAAGAGTTAACAATAGTAGCGACCACCCTATGAGTAGGACGGTCCAGACGAAGTTCTTAGTCGTCCAGTGCGATTCAGCATACAACGCCATTATCGACCGACCAACTTTGAACAAGCTTGAAGCAATCGTCTCTACGCCCCATCTATGCATGAATTTCCTCTCAATCAGCCTCCAAGTCTGCATAGTGAAAGGAGACCAGCACTCGGCTCGCAGCTGCTACCAGATGAGTGTCCGCCCCCACTTCAGCAAACAACACACCCCCCCTCCAAAAGATCTCGGGGCGTGCATATGGTAGAACTGGATGTCCGGGCGGACGAAGGAGACTTTCGACCACAACCAGAAGGGGAAAAAACAGCTCTGCAGTTGGGCCAATCCTCAGGACAGGTAGTATATCTTGGTAGTACCCTTCCGCCAAGCCAAAGGTTGAGACTGAAGGCATCTTTGAAGGCAAACCAGGACCTCTTCACCTGGTCAGCAGCAGACATGCCTGGTATAGATCCTTCCTTTGTCTGTCATCGGCTAACGACCAAACAAGGTGCTAAACCGGTGGCACAAAGAAGGCGCAAAATGGGGGCTGACAGGACCAAGGAGGTCGCCTTGAAGGTAGCCGAGTTGCTAGAGGCGGGTTTCATCCGCGAAATCACCTACACCACGTGGTTGGCGAATGTTGTGCTGGTGAAGAAGCCATCTGGGAAGTGGCGGATGTGCGTGGACTACACGGATCTCAATAAGGTATGCCCTAAAGACCCTTATCCTCTTCCCAACATTGACCATTTGGTGGATAATTCTTCAGGCTATCAGTACCTGTCCTTCATGGACGCATATTCCGGGTACAATCATATTCTGATGTACCCTCCCGACTAGGAGAAAACAACGTTCATCACTGACCAGGCCGCCTACTGCTACACCGTCATGCCTTTTGGGTTGAAAAATGCTGGGGCGACTTATCAGAGGATGATGAGCAAGGTGTTTGCCGGCCAGACTAGAGAACACATTGAAGTTTACATGGACGATATGATCGCCAAAAGCCTCCCCGGCGAAGATCAGGTGACCATTCTAGAAAATATTTTTCAACAATTCCACAAGTACAACATGAGGCTCAATCCAAAAAAATGTACCTTCTTAGTGGAGGCTGGCAAGTTCCTCGGTTTTCTTCTGACTAGTCGAGGGATTGAGGCAAATCCGTCCAAATGGCAGGCGATCACAACAGTCGTAATAACAATAACCATGGCCACTATTACGATCTCAATTTAAAACGCGGACCGAAGAGACAAGAAGAGTTAACAATAGTAATCAAAGTGATTTCTTGAGAATAAATTATGGGAGAGGATTCACTTGCCCCAAGATTAATTTTTTTAAATTTATTTCACATTTTAGTCATCAATTCATTATAAATTGAATGGTTTGAATTAGTGACTAGATGATTAGGGATAACAACGGGCACGGGTAGTAGCTACTCGCTACCCATTTTAAAATAGGAGAGAATTACTCATATCCGCCCGTACTCGTACGGGTACCCACGTGTGAGTATTCTCGGGTATTTCTAGGTACCCGCAGGTACAACTAGTACCCGTTGGTTTCCTATATTATAAATGAATTTTTAATTTTCTATTTCTATTATGTTTCAAATGAGATGAAACTTAATTATTTTTGTATCTTTTAATTGAATACTTAACAAAAATGCAAAATTTATTGGTGTCCTCTATTTGTATGATTTGTTGTTCACATTCCCTTAACAAAATATATATATTTTCTTTGTAAAACATGTGTGTTTCTACACATGTAATAATAATTCTCGTGTTTTACCACCAAATTCAATAAAAGATGTAAGCAAAGTAAAAAAATTTAAACAAAGTAAAAAGAAAAGATATGTATAGTGTAATGAATGTTAGAATAATATACTTTTTATTTTAATTAAATATAATATAAATAATGCTCATACCCGCCCGTATGTACTATGAGTATTTTTAAAAATTCGTTTGTAAAAGCTGTGGGTACCTATTTGTGACATGTACCCGTGCCCGTACGGGTTTTATCCGCGGGTACGAGTTTTTTGTCATCCTTAAGTAAATCTAAACAATTATATATCTCTAAAATTAATAGTTAGAATGAATAGTAAATATAAAAAAAAAATAAGTGAATCCTTACTCAAATATTTTCAAACTATTAGGGAAATTGAGATAAGATCACGTTTTTAACCATGTGTTTTGGTTGGTGCAATGTCTAAATAAGGGTTTTGTTTTATTGATTCAAGATTCAACCAGTTGGTCTGTTGATTGCAGATTTTATTAAGGGGTGACAGATTTGTCAACTTGTGATCCTGGGATAAAGATTATGTATAGAAATGATAGTGGAGACTCTCACCTCGTGGATCTCTTCTTATGGAAGTGTCTTTTTAATTATTAAGTTTTAACACGTGAGTTGATGAACAATTCTACACATGTGAACATATGAGTGGTTCATAGCTCACTTTATTTTATGTGTTACATTGTCATATGCCTTCATGAGCTAGAGGTTCTTGACCAGCTGCCTTTGTTGATTAAACAATAATTCAGCTGCTACAAGTGACAATATTCAACAAATTATATTGTTATAGGCATTGATAGGTTGAATTTAATATTAACACAAGGGAAAGATCCACTTACTCCAAAAATAAGTTTTCCTCATCCTAGTCATCAATTCTAGGGAAATTCAATGCTTTAAATTAGTGAATATATCTAAACCATTAGATATCCATAGAATTGATGGCTATGATAAGAATCAATTTAAAAAAACTTACTCTTGGAGTAAGTGAATTCCTCCTCTTACGAGAATATCCTTGGATCCAAGGATTTTAGGTTGGGAAGAATGAAGAGATAAAATAGAAAATGACTGAAAGAGTGAATTACACACGAAAAGAAATGAATTGATTCTCTTCCAATTGATTGGACCGATATAAATTTATTTATGTTTATCGTGTCTTATTTTATTTATGTTTCATGTGTCTTATTTTATAAAAAATCACAAGTTCATTAATAATGATTTTGATTAATTATAGAATAAAAATAAATTTTATTTGGTCAAAATATTTAATAAGATTTTAAATTCTCTTTTATAACAGTAAAAGTAATTGTGGTAAATTATTTAATTAATACATGCATAAGATGTTTACTAACTATTATTAATGTCATAATAAGTGAGTAATAATAAGATAATTATGATTCAGATTTATAATTAATGATGTAGTTTATGTGGGATTGATATAAAAATGCATTGATGGCAAATCATACACTTTAATAAAAAATATGCCTTCAAAGAAACCAACCAGCATTGTGCAGAGCCAATATTGATGTTGGGACTGCTTGACGACACGTGGCGGTAGCGGGTTGGATGAGGCGCTCCTTCCCTAGACACGTGTCAGGATGTGAGTGGCTGAAGCAGGAGGGTGTAGAGTATAAAAAAGGTCCCGTGCGCAGGGAATCACGATGTAGTCAGTGATGCTGATTGGGTGTGGGCGAGTGCAAGGAAGCAGCATGCACTCGTTGGCGTGGCACGCTTCGATTGGACAGAGGCGAGCCTGCATGGACAGATCTGTGTACGCTGCTCGAGGGGAACCCGTGTTCCTGTAGGTGCATCGTTCATGTGCGGACGACTTCACCGAAACCAGACGCGTTTCGTGACGTGATTGATTGGTTTATGGAGTCAATGAAGGGGCGTGAAAATTATGCGGAATGGGCAGTTGTGATTCAACCATGCGACAGGAGTATGGAATGGCTACTAGGCACGTCCGTACTGGATCGTGACGCTTGGGTGTGTTTTTTGGTAGAGTTTCTTTTAGGTTTTTCAGTGTTTTCAGCGTCATTTCTTATCAATCCCAACACTTTTATTTATATTAAAAATTATGCCAACCGAATCCTAATTTTAGGTATTATAAAAATCATTTGAATAAACTTGATAACCACCTCCTAATCAAACCAGATTTGACCAACCTTTTTCTCTATTTACTTTTTAAATTCAAACAAAGTTTCTTAAAAGAATATTCTTAGCATTTTCGTTTAATTACTTTAATAAATCTGAAAATAATTATAAAAAATCCATAAAAATAGTTTTATTTATTTTTATTCATTTAATATTATAATTTCGAAAAAATTAAAATAAATAAAATAAAAGTGTAATTTTATTTTATTGGTGAAAAAGTATACATTAATTTTACCATTACATGTATATTTTATTTAACAAAAGTGATTCAAAGTTTTTTATTAACTAACAAAGATTACAAATAGGTGGTCACAACATTTAATCACCACCAACATCCTTGGACATGCTGTTAATATCATACGTGCAATGTTTGACCGTATGCGCGTTGATAAGATATATTTACATTTCTATTTGATAATTAATTATAGAAAAATATTTCATATCATTTATCTTCAGCAATTAGTTTTTAGAAATTTGAAAATATTTATACATTGAAAATATTAATAACAAGATGTACTATGCAGTTTGTTATACATTGAAAAATATTTCATATCATTTATGTTCAGCAGTTTATTTTTAGTGATAATAATATACATATCAAAGGAGTAAGTTGTACAACGAAATAAATATAATGATATTATATAAATATGTAAATATTTTTATTCCTATGTTTTTTTATTTATGTTTGAATATTTATTATATTAACTTTTTAAGTAACATTTTTACCAGTTTCGGTGAATGCCATATTCTCAACTGCCTTACCTGCCAGACATCTCCGAGAAAAACCGATCACGTGTGCCACTAATCTGTTTCGCAATTGTGGAATGACACCCTACTGATCGGATTATGAGGCAATTTGGTTTCGGTCAACCAATTCCACAAGATCCAGTCAATTGTGAAAAACTTCATAAAGTGGACTTACGTGGTAAAACTGATTGTAACTGGCCACATAAACATCGTCGTTGGATTCAAATATGGCATAATTGGGATAACTATGTCGTCGATGGTTTACCAGCAAATACACTGACTTTGAACCACTACTCTGAGTATAATGCAGTGGTATTTAAAAAAGGACTAGAAGATACATATCTAGATATGGAGCACACTCTGATGTAATGGTAAATTTTTTTATAAATTAAACTTTGTGTGTAATTATATTATTTAATTCTAATTTTCTCCAATTTTTTCAGTACACATTTGCAAAAAGAATTTGTGATCAGAGTCGTCCTCTAGCTTCACTTATTAATCCCACACAACTTTTATGTGACGTCTTCTCGTCGGGACGTGAAATGATGGGAGCATTGACTGAACTATACCCCAATGCATACTCTACCCACATTGATGATGCTCCTCTTACTCATCATTATGATATACCGGAAACTGACTCTCCGCAACAAACTCCGGTGGATAGTCATTCTCAAGGACATACTTCATCAGTTACTCCCCAACAACAATAACAACAACAATCATATGAGTTTGCAAATTTTAATTATTCATACAATTATTTGTCATCAAGTTCTCAAAACCAACTACCAACAATGTTTACTACTACTTCAACTATTACATTCTCGGCATATGATTCTCAACAATATTATCGTCCTACTATACCGTCTACAAATACTTTTGGTATACAACATACTGATCATGAAGTTGTGATTGAGGATGTTGATGAAGATGAAAATGATTCAGATGAGGAGGAGCCGCAATTGGAGACACGTGGAAGAGTGAGAATCTCGCAGCGAACTGAACAACAATTAAGAGTTCAACCGCCAAGAAGGAGAAAACCATCTCCATGTGATACTTCATCACACAGACGTCATTGAACTTTTCTAGGATTTAACCAATTCAAGTGTAATATATTGTTTTCTTAAATACTAATTTTTGAATAATTGAATATTTGACAAAAATGCTAAATTTATTTGTGTTTTCTATTTGTGTGATTTGTTGTTTATATTCCCTTAACAAAAAGTATATATTTTCTTTGTAAAACATGTGTGTTTCTACACATATAATTGTGGGTGTTTTACCACCAAATTTAATAAAAGATGTAAGCAAAGTAAAAAAACTTAAACAAAGTAAAAGAAAAAGATATGCATAGTGTAATGAATGTTAGAATAATATACTTTTTATTTTAATTAAATATAATATAAATAACGGATACCCACAAGTACGGGTATCATAATACCCATACCCGTCCGTATGTACTATGGTATTTTTAAAATTTCGTTTGTAAAAGCTGTGGGTACCTGTTTGTGACATATACCCGTGCCCGTACAGGTTTTATCCGTGGGTACAGGTTTTTTGTCATCCCTAAGTAAATCTAAACCATTATATATCCCTAAAATTGATAATTATGATGAGTAGTAAATTTAAAAAAAAGTAAGTAAATCCTTACTCAAATATTATTAGTTTCAAACTATTAAGGAAATTGAGATAAGATCACGTTTTTAACCATGTGTTTTGGTTGGTGCAATGTCTAAATAAGGGTTTTGTTTTATTGATTCAAGATTCAACCAGTTGGTCTGTTGATTGCAGATTTTATTAAGGGGTGACAGATTTGTCAACTTGTGATCCTGGGATAAAGATTATGTATAGAAATGATAGTGGAGACTCTCACCTCGTGGATCTCTTCTTATGGAAGTGTCTTTTTAATTATTAAGTTTTAACACGTGAGTTGATGAACAATTCTCCACATGTGAACATATGAGTGGTTCATAGCTCACTTTATTTTATGTGTTTCATTGTCATATGCCTTCATGAGCTGGAGGTTCTTGACCAGCTGCCTTTGTTGATTAAACAATAATTCAGCTGCGACAAGTCACAATATTCAACAAATTATATTGTTATAGGCATTGATAGGTTGAATTTAATATTAACATAAGGGAAGAGATCCACTTACTCCAAAGAATAAGTTTTCCTCATCCTAATCATCAATTCTAGGGAAATTCAATGCTTTGAATTAGTGAATAGATCTAAACCATTAAATATCCATAGAATTGATGCATATGATAAGAATAAATTTAAAAATACTTACTTTTGGAGTAAGTGAATTCCTCCTCTTAGGAGAATATCCTTGAATCCAAGAATTTTAGGTTGGGAAGAATGAAGAGATAAAATAGAAAATGACTGAAAAGGATAAATTACACACGAAAAGAAATGAATTGATTCTCTTCCAATTTTGGAGTGATATAAAGTTGATATTAAAGTAATATGTGGAGGTTATTCAAAAGTATAAAATGATTGGCTCTATTTATATGATAATTATGCAAGAATCTGGTATGATTTATTTTTTTGTGTTGTAGCAATTTAACAGTGTTTCAAATTTATATAATGAATGAATAACGTTTTCTTATTTATTTTCTTTGACTATCTTTTAGGAAGAGGAAACTATGTTCTGACTAGTAACTTCATTTTTAATGCAGATTCAAGCTCAATTTGATCCATTAATTGGTGATTCTGCATATATGCCAGGTGCAATTGCAGAGATGGATAATTCTGAACTTTATTCATTTGGAAAATGCAACAAATATTTGAGTAATGAGAGTGAAAAAGAAACTGCTGTTGTAAATTGGATTGCACAACATGGGAAAGTGCCTAGTGTTCCAATAATTTCATGGGATCATGGTTAAGTTATGATTTTGTTATGGCTCAGTTTTAAGTGAGTATACAATCATTCAAGTTGAAAATATCCTCATTCAGTGTTACTCCTGATTTGTATGCATGGAACATAAATCTAATGGTTTTGTATGCAAATATAATAAACATTCATAAGGCATAAGAAGAACAAGCTGTCATATACCAATTTATGCTGGTTTGTCACCTTTGGGGGTAAGCAGGATGACAACATAACCCAAATTCACATTTGTTGAAGAAAACCCACATAAATATTATTGGGGTTTATTTTCAAGTTCGAGGTATTTGTTTTGGACCTAAATGTACATTAAGCTGCTTAAAGACTCTTCTTTCTCTCACACCCTTTAGATCCTTCCCCACTTAAAGACCCTCCTTAACATCCCTTATACAAAAGGTAGATAAAGGCTTCAAGAGTAGTTATTAAACATGCCTAACTTCAAAAAATAATCATTCATGTTAGCCCCGATTTTCAGCTACACGACTTTGTTTAGAGTCATCACTACATTTTATAGTTAAAAATATAGAAAAATATTTTAAGTTCAATAACCCTGGGCTTTTAGATTTTTTATATTCAGGTTCGGGAGTCGGTTACAAGGTAAGGAATGTATTAGCATCATATTTTTATTATTGTGTCTGACAAGATTGACACCGGTCCTACGTATCCCTATCAAGGGAATCAAGGTTTACGTACTTCTTTAAGTAGAAAACGGTTTATTGGTTGAATGTATTTTAATTAAAGAAAATATTTTTTTTTTCTAGTAACAAAATCTCTATTTTGCAAGTTTTATTTATTATTGAAAAACGTTTTTTATTTGCTGAATTTTTGTTATTTATTTAATTAAGAAAATGGAGCGAAATTGATTTTGAGCTTTAATCGATTGAAAAGAAGTGGCGTAGCGCGACCTTTCGAAGATGACCTGAGAAGAAAGAGGTATCCATGACGACTTTCTCTCCATCTTTAATTAAATCTCAAAATTATTTTTCGTTTCAAAAAAACATTTTTATTTATGTTTCATGTGTCTTATTTTATAAAAAATCACAAGTTCATTAATAATGATTTTGATTAATTATAGAATAAAAATAAATTTTATTTGGTCAAAGTATTTAATAAGATTTTAAATTCTCTTTTATAACAGTAAAAGTAATTGTGGTAAATTATTTAATTAATACATGCATAAGATGTTTACTAACTATTATTAATGTCATAATAAGTGAGTAATAATAAGATAATTATGATTCAGATTTATAATTAATGATGTAGTTTATGTGAGATTGATATAAGAATGCATTGATGGCAAATCATACACTTTAATAAAAAATATGCCTTCAAAGAAACCAACCAGCATTGTGCAGAGCCAATAGAGATGTTGAGACTACTTGATGACACGTGGTGGTAGCGGGTTGGATGAGGCGCTCCTTCCCTAGACACGTGTCAGGATGTGAGTGGCTGAAGCAGGAGGGTGTAGAGTATAAAAAAGGTCTCGTGCGCAGGGGATCATGTTGTAGTCAGTGATGTTGATTGGGTGTGGGCGAGTGTGATGAACAATATATTACACACTATTCATAACCTTAAATTAGCATGATTGATGATTCTTGGTGCCTAATTGACTTTGTATCACATGGTTTAGTGTTTTAGACTTTATTGGACTAATATTCCTAAAATGAGTTTATTTTTGATTATTTGGCCTGATTAAATCTATTATCATTTTCAGATCACATTTGGCACTAATGACATTTTGGGCATTATGGAAGTCGAGGATATGTGTTGAAGTGAAGTTTGTATTTTTAATTTAGGAGTTGTTTTTATTGTAATTTAGCTTTTGGCCCATTGTTTAGGCCCAATTCGGTTTATGTGTGTTGGAGGGGTTAAATTCGGATTCCCCACTCAAAACACACACACTTTTACTTTGCATCATTTTGAAACACAAAGACATTTCCGTTTTTCTATTTTTGCTCTGCTAGGGTTTCACCCCTTCATCATTTCTCATTTTCGGTTTGTTCTTCCATTGCCATGGAAGGCTAAATTTCTGGACTAAGTTCCTTTGGTAATGTATCACAACTCTTGAGGTTCTGTTATTAATGCATTTTCGGTTTCTTTATTGTTGATTTCTTCTATCTTATTTCTGAATATGGTTTGCTTAATGCCATTGTTTAGAAACTGGTTGGTTGAGTTTATCTTCACTTAGTTGATTTACTCTCTCTAGTGCATGAATGCTTAGTTCGTGTGAATTTGTTAATCGTTTCATACCTTTACTGATTTCACTTAGTTTGATGTTTAGGTTCTGGAACTTTGAATTGATTATCGCTTAG
>NW_017718485.1:0-681 GCF_001865875.1 Lupinus angustifolius
CAGTTTTTAATTGTTATATTATTTGTATCGGGTACAGCCTCGATCAAATTTGGCGCCGATGCTGGGGATTATCGGTTCTTGTCAAAGATTCTTAGTATAGTTTACTGTGTGTCTTAGAATAACCATTCTGTTTGGGTTTCAAAATTTGCCTATAACATTCACTGTTTTGTTGTTTGCTGTCTTGTTTAGCTATTTGCATGTTGGTTGATTCAGGTGTATGTTGGTTAATATAGTTGTGGTTGGAATTTTTGCATGAAACTTTGTTTCCACACTTCTTTCATCATATATTGAATACTGGATGCATCATAGTCAATCACCTTGCTGCTCGTTGTGAGATACAAACAAGTAGTGACTAGTTTTACTATTGATTTTCTATTTTTGGCATAACTTTGGAATCTTTGATCAGAATTGGACATATTATATATGCATTTGGGGTAAAAAAATACAACGATTCTTTCTCTACACACTGCGTCTATGGAAGCCCACCTGAAAATCCAAAAAGAGTCTGTTTACTATTTCTTTTTTATTTTTCCAATTGTTTTGATTTTGTTGCATTTAATTAAATTAGTTAGCCTTTGAGTTTTTTCCTGAAACTTTTTGTGTATGTTTCCTATGGTATTAGGATTTTATTGATGCAAAGTTTTGGTTGAGTACTGAAATTTAACATGTATTTCCCTTACT
>NW_017718485.1:689-1697 GCF_001865875.1 Lupinus angustifolius
CTTACTACTACATTTAGTGCATGACTAGGGCAAATCCTAACTCTTTGCATCCAATAAATCCTGAAATTGATAGAACATTTCATAGTTTGGTTAGACAAGTTAGGAATTTAAATTTAGATAGTGAGTCTTTTCATCTTAGTGTTAATCTACCTGATAGTGATACCGATTCTGCTGTTTCTATGCATTATGATGTTTTTGTGCATTCTGCTGTTTCTGTGCATTTTGTTGCATATCTGTAAATATGGTTGAACCACCTCCAATCCCACGTCAGAGGACATTAAGGGAGCTGATTGTACCTGATTTCACATACGAAAGCTTGTGTATCCAATATCCCAATGAGGATGTGCCATATGTGCTCAAAACCGGACTAATCCATTTGTTGCCTAAGTTTCATGGAATTGCAGGTGAATGTCCTCATAAGCATCTTAAGAAGTTCCACATTGTATGTTCCACCATGAAGCCTCGTGATTTCCAAGAGGATGACATATGTTTGAAGGCATTCCCACATTCACTTGAGGGTGCTTCAAAAGATTGGTTGTATTATTTGGCACCTGGTTCTATTACTAGTTGGGATGACCTAAAGAGAATCTTCATTGAAAAATTCATTCCTGCCTCCAGGACCACTGCAATCAGAAAAGATATTTCTGGCATCAGACAACTACATGCAGAAAGTTTATATGAATATTGGGAGAGATTCAAGAGACTTTGTGCAAGCTGCCCCCAGCATCAGATCTCGGAACAACTCCTACTGCAATATTTTTATGAGGGTCTGAACAACATGGAGAGGAATATCATTGATGCTGCTAGTGGTGGTGCACTTGGAGATATGACCCATTTTTGAGGCTAGAGGTTTGATTGAGAAGATGTCTTCCAACTCTCAACAGTTCAGTGCAAGAAGTAGTGATGCTATAATGGTCAGACGTGTCAATGATGTTGGGACAGATTCGGTGAGGCAAGATAAACTTGAGAAAAAAATTGACTCCCTTGCTACCTTGGTCACTCAACTTG
>NW_017718486.1:0-497 GCF_001865875.1 Lupinus angustifolius
CTGGTGACCATCCTGAGGCCTATGCTGCAAATATTTACAATAATAGACCTCACCAACAACAGAATTATGATCCTTCATCAAGCATATACAACCCTAGTTGGAGGAATCATCCGAATCTTAGATGGTCCGATCCTTCACATCCTCATCCAGGGCCACCATTTCAGAATAATAATGCTGCACAAAATAGACCATATGTACCTCCTCCAATCCAACAATAGAGACAACAACAAATGAATAGTAATCATGCTCATGCATCTAGTGAACCTTCATTAGAAGAATTGGTGAGGCAAATGACATTGTAGAATATGCAATTCCAGCATGAGACTAGAGCTTCCATTCAGAGACAACAACCCTCTATTCAGAATTTGACCACCCAGATGGGGCAGATGGCTACTTCATTAAACACATTGCACTCTCATAATTCTGATAAGTTGCTTTCCCAAACTGTGGTCAAACCGAAGAATGTGAGTGCCATCACTTTAAGGTCAGGCAAACAG
>NW_017718487.1:0-2101 GCF_001865875.1 Lupinus angustifolius
AAGGACCCAGGTACATTTGCTGTACCTTGCATAATAGGTAATAGCAAATTTGAGAATGCCATGCTAGATCTAGGTGCTTCGATTAATGTTATGCCTATGTCTGTTTTCATGTCTCTTTCACTTGGACCTATGCAACCCACTGAGGTAGTCATTCAATTAGCAAACAGAAGTACTGCTTACCCTGCTGGTTTGATAGAGGATGTCTTGGTTCGGGTTGGTGAACTTATTTTTCCTGCTGATTTTTATATTCCCGATATGGAAGAGAGATCCTCCCATAACACAGTTCCTATCATTTTGGGGAGGCTATTTTTGAGAACAGCCTGAACCAAGATAGATGTCCGTGCTGGAACATTATCATGGAGTTTGGTGATATTGTGGTCCGGTTTAATATTTTTGATGCTATGAAGCATCCATCTGTGGACCATTCTGTGTTTCATATTGATTTACTTGATGAGTTAACTAATGAGCATATCTGTGATTTCCTTAATGATTTTGATTCTATGTCATTGATAGACTCATACACTTGTCATACATGCACTGATTCTGAAATGTGTAATTCTTGTATTGATGAGTTTCTGCATATTTCTGTTGATCCAAATGTGGCAGAATCAAATTGCACTAACCCAATTGCTACATATATCATACATCGATCTGATTTACTTGTCCAGGTACAAGCTGCAGAATCTATGTCTGCTACTTTGGTTCCATCTGTTTTGCAAGCACCTGTATTGGAGCTTAAACTTTGCCTGAAAACCTCAATTATGATTACTTAGAGGATGATGAGAAGCTTCTTGTTATTTTTCCCACCTCCCTTGATGCTGATCAAGAGGAGAAGTTGTTGCAAGTGTTGAAGAAGCATAAGAAGGCAATTGGTTGGACCTTAGCTGATATTCCTAGTATTAGTCCATCTATGTGAATGCATAGGATACTCTTGGCAGATGGAGCTAAACCAGTGAGACAACCACAAAGGAGACTCAATCCAGTCATCCTTGAGGTTGTGAAGAAAGAGGTCACAAAGCTTTTACAAGCTGGGATTATATATCCCATTTCTGATAGTCATTGGGTGAGCCCAGTTCAGGTGGTTCCAAAGAAGACAGGAATTACAATGGTGAGAAATGAGAGAGATGAGTTGATTCCTACAAGAGTGCAGAACAGTTGGACTACATTGATTATAGGAGGCTCAACCAATCAACAAGAAAGGGTCACTTTCCTTTACCATTTATTGATCAGATGGTTGAGCGCTTAGCAGGTAAATCTCATTACTGTTTTCTTGATGGTTTTTCTGGGTACTTCCAGATCCATATTGCTCCTGAGGACCAGGAGAAGACCACATTCACCTGCCCCTTTGGCACTTTTGCCTATAGGAGGATGCCTTTTGCCCTATGCAACGCCCCTAGTACATTCGAGCGGTGTTTGGTGAGCATTTTCAGTGACTTTTTAGAGAATTGCATAGAGGTGTTTATGGATGATTTTACAGTTTATGGATCTTCATTTGATGCATGTTTGGATAGTCTAGATAGAGTTCTTCATAAATGCATCGAAACTAACCTTGTTCTGAATTACAAAAAATGTCATTTCATGGTAGAGCAATGCATATTTTTGGCGCATGTGATCTCAAATAGAGGAATCGGGTAGACCCTGCCAAGATAGATGTTATTTCACAATTGCCTTACCCCTCTTGCGTGAGAGAGGTTCGTTCTTTTCTTGGTCATGCAGGTTTCTATCGCAGGTTCATTAAAGATTTTAGCAAGAAGGCTCTTCCAATATCCAACATGTTGCAAAAGGGGGTGGTATTTGATTTTGATGAGAGATGTATGGAGGCATTTGATTGCCTCAAGACAGCCTTGACCACCACTCCTATTATCCAGGCACCTGATTGGACAGTCCCTTTTGAGCTGATATGTGATGCTTCTAATTATGCATTAGGGGCTGTCCTTGCTCAGAAAGTGGACAAACTGCCTAGGGTAATTTATTATGCTTCTAGGACTTTAGATGTTGCACAAGCAAATTACACCACAACTGAAAAAGAGCTTTTAGCTATTGTATTTGCTCTGGATAAGTTTAGGTCTTATTTGCTTGGTTCTAGAATTGTTGTTTTCAC
>NW_017718488.1:0-278 GCF_001865875.1 Lupinus angustifolius
ATTATTTGGTTGCATCTGTTTTTCCTCCACTTGCATCTAGAGCTCAAAATGATAAACTTAAGAGTGATGCTAAATATTATGTTTGGGATGATCCCTTTTTGTGGAGATTGTGTACTGACCAGATTACTGGAAGATGCATTCCAGATCATGAGATTGAGTCAGTCCTTCAATTTTGTCATTCTTCTGCAGTGGGTGGCCATCTTGGTACCCAAAGGACAACATGAAAGGTGCTTGAATCTGGATTTTATTGGCCCACCATCTTCAAAGATGCATGGAGG
>NW_017718489.1:0-7775 GCF_001865875.1 Lupinus angustifolius
AGGTGTTTGATGTCTGGGGTATTGATTTCATGGGCCCATTTCCTGTTTCTTTTGGCTTTTACTATATTCTACTTTCTGTTGATTATGTTTCTAAATGGGTGGAAGCTAAGGCCACCAAGACTAATGATGCTCAAGTTGTTATGGGTTTTGTTAGGTCTCACATTTTTTGCAAGTTTGGCATACCCAGAGCCATTGTTAGTGACTAAGGCACCCACTTTTGCAATAGATCCATGCAAGCTATGCTCAAGAAATATGGGGTTGTTCATAGAGTTTCCACACTTTATCGCCCCCAATGTAATGGGCAAGCTAAGATTTCAAATAGAGAGATAAAGAGGATTTTGGAGAAGATGGTGCAGCCTAACAAAAAGGATTGGAGCAACAGACTTGAGGGTGCTCTTTGGGCACATAGGACTGCTTACAAGGCACCCATAGGGATGTCCCCTTATCGGGTTGTTTTTGGTAAATCATGTCATCTTCATGTAGAGATAGAACATCGTGCATACTGGGCTATGAAAACTTGTAACTTGGCTCATGATCAAGCTGGTGAAGAAAGAAAGCTCCAATTGAATGAACTCGATAAGATCCGCTTAGAAGTCTATGAGAACTCTAAGTTCTACAAAGAGAAGACCAAAAGATTCCATGATAACTTGATTTCTAGAAAGGAATTTTTGGTTGGTCAAAAAGTGTTGTTGTACAACTCTAGGCTTGGACTCATGAGTGGTAAGCTTCGTTCTAGGTGGATTGGTCCTTTTGTTGTTACTAAGGTGTTTTCTTATGGTGCTGTACAAATCAAAAGTGAATCCACAGATAAGAGATTCAAGGTTAATGGGCATCGCCTCAAGCCTTTCCTCGCAAATCCTTCTTTAGTGGATGAACTTGTGGAGGAGGACTCATTGGTTGAACCCACTTTCCTCCCTCCATGAATCAGGGAGTTTTTCTTTCTCTTCTCTACTTTTTATTGCACTTGTCCAATTTTATTGATTGATATGTATGTCTGGATTTTATAATTGTGCTACATTGGGACAATGTGTAGTTTAAGTGTGGGGGAGACTATTGTAGGTTGTAGGTTTTGTTGCTGCCAAAACGATTCAGGGATTTGCTGAGGCACCAATGCTGCCAAAATGATTCAGGGATTTGTTGAGGCACCCATGCTTCCAAAATGATTCAGGGATTTGCTGAGACACCAATGTTGTCAAAACGATTCAGATATTTGTCGAGGCACCATGCTGCCAAAAAGATTCAGGGATTTGCTGAGGCACTCGTGCTATCGAAATGATTCAGGGATTTGTTGAGGCACACATGCCTTCAAAATGATAAAGGGATTTGCTGAGGTACCCATGCTGCCAAAAGGATTCAGGGATTTGCTAAGACACTCATGCTGCCAAAAAGATTCAAGGATTTGCTGAGGCACCCATGCTGCCGAAATGATTTAGGGATTTGTTGAGGCATCCGTGATGCCAAAATGATTCACGGATTTTCTGAGGTACCCGTGCTGTCGAAATGATTCAGGGATTTGCTAAGGCACCCATGCTGCCAAAATGATTCAAGGATTTGCTGAGGCACCTATGTTGCTAAAATGGAGGTTTTGGTGTGAAGTTAGAAAATTAACTTGCGAAATGTAATGTTCTGCACCGATTGTTAATGCAGAAATGGTGTATAAATGTATGTTGAGATGTATGATATGCAATTTTTGGTTTGTTTGTTTATGTTTATTAGAGGAATGATGTAGAGATGCATGTTTGAATGTTTGGTTATATGCAATGCAATGATTTGTTTACGCTTATTGGAACAATAATGTAGGGATGCATGTTTGAATTTTGGTTATATACAATGCAGTATTTTATTTGTTTGTGCTTATTAGAAGAATAATGTAGGGGTGCATGTTTGAATGCTTGGTTATATGCAGTGCAATATTTTGTTTGTGTGTTTGTTTGTTAATGCTTATAGGAAGATTAATGTGAAGATGCATGTATGAATGCTTGGTTAAATGCAAAGCAATATTTTATTTGTGTTTGTTTGTTTATGCTTATAGGAAGAATAATGTGAAGATGCATATATGAATGCCTAGTTATATGCGATGAATGATTATGCCATGTTTTTTTTGTGCTACAATGATTGGTGTATGAATGTGACTATGCATTGATAGGTATAGTTATACGATAATGTGTGTATGTCATGTATGATATGATTACTATATATTTTGTTTGAATGGAAGGAGGAGTAAGACCCGTGCATAAATGTTCTAATGCATCACTTATATATATTGGACGGAAATTATCAACATTTGTAGACTCGATCAAAGTGGTCCTTGTTGCTTGATGTTGTTTGGTACCATATTTTTATTTCCTCAAAATTTGCCCCAGTTTACTTGAAGATGTCTTTCCTTTAAGGTGATCCATAAACCGCTTTAGTATGATCTTGAGGACAATGAAAAAATCCAACTATTTTGCTCGAGTGTAGGTTTGCATAGAATTTCTCTCAAAAGTGTTTATGCTTATTGTAATAGCAAAAATTGCCCCACTGTGCCTGTTATGAACTCTTGTCTTCACTCAGAAAGCTACAACTTAGATTCTCCAAAAAGTTGCACCAGTTTGGGTGATTCGTGATATGCAATAGCAAGTCTTCAACTTGGGGTTTTCATTTAATTTTCCCTAATTTTTGCCGAGAATACCATATGTAGGCATATGTCGGGAATTCTCTCATTTTATTATGATCTCAAGTCGCCTTCGCAGGTTTTCGACTTAGGACCACTCACCCTTTTCTAGGTTACCCACGTAGGTTTTCAACCTAACACTCTTTTATTTTTGTTTTTTGCTTTTTTTTTTGTGTGTGAATAACCCCGATGTGGCGAGTTGAATTGATAGGAAGTAGAAGACATGTGTTAGTCGTTGTTGAAGGTGTCTTTGAAGATGATAACTTAAGAGCTTTCTCCTTACTTGAGGCATTTTGGCTTATTTTGATCGAATCAATTTGGAATCAAGAAAAGTCACTTCACTATTGCTCCAGTTTTAAGCTTTTTATAATCTTTCACAAGAAAATGAGATCCACTCCAAATATTGCCCCAGTTTGGCCTTCTTGTTACTTTCCAATCTCTAGTGTGAGCTAATATGAGACATTCTTCTATTCAAAATGATTTAGAAAAATTGGACTGTAAGACTTTAGAGCATAAATCGTCGTAAAACTTGCCCAAGTTTGAGAGGCGTCCAATATTCATTTGCCTTTATTACTGTTTATTTCATACATAACTTTTTTTTTTAAAACAATGATCATGCAAATTTTGGTAAGTGTTTGGGCTATGAGTGGTGATGTGGTAGTGATGATAAAGTTTAATTTGGGTTTGGCTTGGGTAGATAAGATGGTGATGGTGATGATAGAGTTCAATTTAGGTTTGGCTAATGTAGATGTGGTGGTGGTTATGATAGAATTGAATTTGTGTTTGGCTTATGAGTGATGGCGAACTTACGAATGATAGAAGGTTGAGCTTGAGGTTTTTTGTGGTTGATGATATTTAATTTGTGTTTGGGCTTGTGTTGATATGATGATGGTGATAATGAATTTTAACTTATGCATTAAAGATAAGATATTTTATCAAAATTTCATGAAATTTGTGGAGTCAACATTTTTTTGGGTCATGATGCACATCTAGGCAAATAAGTCTTCAACAAGGACTTTTTAAGCTTGTATCATGGTTTGACTAGGGTTTTCAAGAAAATGATATAAGACTCAAAACTTGTGTTTCCCATACCTAGCATTCACCTTTCTTCTTTATCCTATTTTCAACATTTTTCAAACATGACATTCAACTATTAAGAGAATTTTTCAGGTTTTGATAAGGATGACCTATGATTAAGGCGATAATTTTTCATGAAGGGTTCCTTTTGTAATCAGTGATATTTCACTTTTGCCCTAACTTTTGCCTGAGATATTAATTGAGGATTCTAAGCGAGCTTTTTTTTACTTCTTTTTTTTTGTTTTTTAGCAAGCAACGTTATTTGTATTTTCTTATCCCTCGGTCACATTATGGTGTAAAAGAATATTTTTCTGTAATAATTGAATGTCAAGGAAAACTGTTGAAAATGTACCCTCCCCAAACTATTGAAATATTGAGGGTTATTCAAAAATTATCTCCTTTCATTATGTCTGGGCTCAAATGGGGTGACTAGGGATATCTCCAAGATGTTTAAGAATTACAAAAAATGCCTTGTGTCATTAGAAAAATTTGCTTGAAGATTTACATTACTTTTTTGTTCTTACATTTGCGTCATCCTCCATTTTATTTTTGAATAATTTTTTAATCAAATATCTCATATTAATGCATATATTAATTTTATTTGGGTTATGTTTTCTCTTTTTCGGATAAATATGATTGGTAGAGTGTAGTGCGGGATGTTAGGGTGATGTATGCGATGTTGAAATTTGCATGATCAATGCATTAGTATATACTAGTTAAAAATATATGCATTTGAAAGTAACTCTTTCTGAGTGAATGGTTTAACCTTGTTTGTGTAACGCCCCGAAAATCATTTCATATTTAATATATTTAATCTCTTAGAAAATGGGTAAATTTTTTCTTTCCCTTTTTTTTCTTTTATGTAACCTATAACTTACAAATCATTTTCACTTTTACCTTATTCCATTTTCAAGACATCACATTTTCAAACCTTGCGGAAATGAAATTCTTAATACATTGAAGATAATTAAATGAACATAATTCTTTTCTGAATACTTCTTATTCATAAAATTCTTGAATAAATACCGAATTTTTTATATGGCGAAATCTAATCATCGCCACAAATAAAAAAACTGAAAAATACAAAGCAAATATTGTCGGGGCATTGGCATTACAAAAAGTACCTCACACAGGTTCCTATCACAACAAAACAAAAGAGAAACCTCCTAAATCCGAGGTGCACTGGAAACCTCGTTAGGGTCTTCCTCCACCTCCGAGTCAGAAGAGATCTCAATGTCCTCAACTAAATCTTCTATGCAAATAAGCTCTACACAATCATTGGTGTTTCCTCCTTCTCCACTTCATCCGCTCCCCAATCCATCGAGGGGTTCGGGGTGTACCCCCTTGGCATGGCCCCGTCTATCTCTCTTGGCGCCGAACCTGATGATGAGAATCTTGTTTGGGGCCAGGTCCTAACAACTTCTGGTACGCCTCGAGCTTCATCCGATACAGAAAGTCCGGCAGATGCAGGTCTTCGGTCGAGCAAAGTGAATGATACCTCCCGAACTGTGTAGTAAGGTGGAAGATGTAGAATTGAGCCATTGCTTACCCAATCCAGCTCCAGGTCGTAAGGACCTGGTAAGTGTGTCAATTACCCTCAACACTCCATGTCCCCTCCTCGGACATAGTGAAGCAAAAACCTCAAATCAGTGTTGATGGGTCCATCTGAACATGCATACAAATACACCAGAAAAAAGAGAGGGAGTAATATAGTTATCTGTTAGTTGTTTCGGATGTATGTTGGTTAATATAGTTGTGGTTAGAATTTTTGCATGATACTTTGTTTCCATACTTCTTTTATAACATATTGAATACTGGATGCATCATAGTCAATCACCTTGTTGCTGGTTGTGAGATACAAACAGGTAGTGACTAGTTTTACTGTTGATTTTCTATTTTGGGCATAACTTTGGAATTGTTAATCATAATTGGACATATTATATATGCATTTGTGTATTGACCAGCTTATTAGAAGATGCATTCCAGATCATGAGATTGAGTCAGTCCTTTAGTTTTGCCATTCTTCTGTAGTGGGTGGCCATCTTGGTACCCAAAGGACAACATGAAAGGTACTTGACTCTGGATTTTATTGCCCCACCATCTTCAAAGATGCATGGAGGATTTGTAGCAATTGTGAGCGATGTCAGAGAGAAGGTGGTACCCTTTCTTAGAGACAAGAGATGCCTTAACAATCTATATTGTTTTGGGAGGTGTTTGATGTCTAGATTCATGGGCCCCTTTCCTGTTTCTTTTGGCTTTTACTATATTCTACTTTCTGTTGATTATGTTTCTAAATGGGTGGAAGCTAAGGCCACTAGGACTAATGATGCTCGGGTTGTTATGGGTTTTGTTAGGTCTGACATTTTTTGCAGGTTTGGCATACCAGAGCCATTGTTAGTGACAAAGGCACCCACTTTTGCAATAGATCCATGCAAGCTATGCTCAAGAAATATGGGGTTGTTCATAGAGTTTCCACACCTTATCACCCCCAATATAATGGGCAAGTTGAGATTTCAAATAGAGAGATAAAGAGGATTTTGGAGAAGATGGTGCAGCCTAACAGAAAGGATTGGAGCAACAGACTTGAGGATGCTCTTTGGGCACATAGGGATGCTTACAAGGCACCCATAGGGATGTCCCCTTATCGGGTTGTTTTTGGTAAAGCATGTCATCTTCCTGTAGAGATAGAAAATGTGCATATTGGGCTGTGAAAACTTGTAACTTGACTCTTGATCAAGCTAGTGAAGAAATAAAGCTCCAATTGAATGAACTCGATGAGATCCGCTTAGAAGCCTATGAGAACTCTAAGTTCTACAAAGAGAAGACCAAAATATTCCATGATAACTTGATTTCTAGAAAGGAATTTTTGGTTGGTCCAAAAGTGTTGTTGTACAACTCTAGGCTTGGACTCATGAGTGGTAAGCTTCGTTCTAGGTGGATTGGTCCTTTTGTTGTTACTAACGTATTTTATTATTGTGCTGTGGAAATCAAAAGTGAATCCACAGATAAGAGCTTCAAGGTTAATGGGCATCGCCTCAAGCCTTTCCTCACAAATCCTTCCTTAGTGGATGAACTTGTGGAGGAGGACTCATTGGTTGAACCCACTTTCCTCCCTCCATGAATCAGGGAGTTTTTCTTTCTCTTCTCTATTTTTTATTGCACTTGTCCAATTCCATTGATTGATATGTATGTCTGGATTTTCTGATTTTGCTACATTGGGACAATGTGTAGTTTAAGTGTAGGGGGAAACTATTGTAGGTTGTAGGTTTTGTTGATGCATGCTTTTCTTTGAATTTTAGGTTTTGCTTAGGTTCTGGCATTTTCTCTTATACTTTCATTCACTTAAATCTTGATATCCTGTGGTGTGAATCCATGCAATTCTCTATGTCAAGATGCTTTTGAGAATTAAGAGGTTGAAACAATTGTGCTAGACTTGTCCCTTGTGAGAATTTGAGCCTTAATTGTGGATGGATTGCTGTATGCCATCTAATATTCTTTCATGTGTGGTTACACTCTTGATTACTTGCACTCTATAACTTGACTTGTTTCTTGTTGATACTTGATATTCACATGCACATATTGAAGTGATCTAGGCATTTCTTTTGAATAAGCCACTTAGCCATATAAGCCTACCTTGAACGAATTTATCCTTTGATAGCCCCTTTGAGACTTTTACTTCTTTCATTGTTACTTAGCTCATTACAAGCTTATAAGTGAAAAACCATGATTGTCCTAACCTTAGGGAATTTTGGAATTGTTTTGAGAATATGTATTAAGTTATAAAGGATGCATTGTTCTTCAAATATTGTGGATTCTTTGTTATGTCTTAATGATAGTTAATACAATTGTGTACATAAGTGATCAGAAAAAAAATAAAAAATAAATGAAAATAAAAAAGAAAAACAACAAAAAGAGAAACAAAAGTGAATAAAAGGTTGAGTAAGGTAAAGAGGATTGGAATTAGAGATTTGGTCTTATTTTGGGTTGAGCTTTGCTTACTTTTTACTTATTCCCCATTGCTCCTATATTCCATTTGGTTTTACCT
>NW_017718490.1:0-6988 GCF_001865875.1 Lupinus angustifolius
GCATGTGCTTATGATGTTGATGTTAGAGGCTTGTCAAGCCTATGGTTGTGTTTGTTTTCATGAAGTGTTTTGAGTGTAAACACTTGCAACCTAAGACATATGGGTGTAAACACTTTAGAGAGCATATCTTGTGAGGTCCTATCATTGTTGTGACTCGCCTCTTGGTTTGATTGGTTTTGTGGCATACTTGAATTCACTGTATGATGTTCATGGATATCTTGATTTGATTCTTTACTCTTGTGTGTTTGATTTTTCCCATTTCATTGCATTTCCTAGATTTCATTGTGAAGTATGTGAGTTTCTTAGGTGTTTCATTTTCTAGTTTTTATGATTTTCTTTCATGACTCACTTTGATGCATATCGGTTAGCATAACCTTATTTCTTGATTTTGCCCAGGAGTGCAAAAGGTTAAGTGTGGGGGTATTTGATGAACAATATATTACACATTATTTATAACCTTAATTTAGCATGATTGTTGATTCTTGGAGCCTAATAGACTTTGTTTCACATGGTTTAGTGTTTTAGACTTTATTGGACTAATATTCCTAAAATGAGTTAATTTGGGATTATTTCGCCTCATTAAATCTATTATCATTTTCATATTATATTTGGAACCAATGGCATTTTGGGCATTATGGAAGTCGAGGATATGTGTTGAAGTGAAGATTGTATTTTTATTTTGGGAGTTTTTATTTGTAAATTCGGTTTTAGTTTTGGGCCCATTGTTTATGGCCCATTTTCGGGTTTACTCTTTGTAAAAGAGGGAACTCGAATTCCACTCTCACTCTCTACATTCACTCATTTTAGAATTTCGTTTTCTCCTCTTTTGCTCTGCTAGGGTTTCACATGTTCTTCGTTTTCGGTTTTCATTCATCTTCTTCATTTTCGGTTTCTTTCTTCCACTCAATGGAAGACTAAACTTGTAGACTAAATTCCTTTGGTAATGTATCACAACTCTTGAGGTTTGGTTATTAATGCCTTTTCGGTTTCTTTATTGTTGAATTCTTCTATGTTAGAAACTGGTTTATGAGTTTATCTTCGCTTAGTTAGTTTACTTTATCTAGTGCACGAATGCTTAGTTCATGTGAATTTGTTAATCGTTTCATACTTATACTAATTTCGCCTAGTTAGAGGTTTAGGTTCTGGAACTTTGAATTGATTATCGCTTTGTTAATTGATTCTCAACAAATTCGAAAGTTAATGGTTGGAATCTGAAAATAATATTTTGAAACCGAGGATTGAGTTGTGAACAAACGAACCGAAGGGATTTAGCCGTTTTATTAAATTGCTTAACTACTGTTTCAGAGTTTGATTTATGCTCATACTATCCAACAACAAAAACCCCCTTGTGTGTGTGAAGCTCTGTTTGAAAGATAATCCTTGGGAAACGACCTAGGAGTCACTTCCTAGTACTGTAGTTTTTAATTGTTATATTATTTGTATCAGGTACGACCTCGATTAGATATGCACCCTAACCGAAATTAGCAAATTATGTCTTTTAATCCATCTTTTCTAGCGAGCTGCCCATCCTAAGACATCTCTCATCGGGAATGCTTCTAGTAGGTCTCGATCTTAACATATAAACAAAAAGAGAATAATTTCGGCACCACTACGAACCATCGCTGAATTATTCTGGACGGATCTCAAACCAAGCCTCTTACGGTCAGACGATCTCACTGCATGGGCACAACATAATACTTCTCACCACCACTGCGAACCATCACTGAATCATCCTGGACGACTCCTCTAGCCAAGCCTCTTACAGTCAAACGATCTCGTTGCGAGGGCATAATATCACACTCTCGAGCCTCGCCTTTAACAAAGCAATTCCTTACTTTTATTACTTTCAAGAATTTCATATAGTTATTTACCTTTACAAGCGAGAGCTGTCTTGCTCAAGCGAGAAGAGCCATCATTTTAATTACTTTTCTCAAGGAAAATATTTCTCATTTATATCACATGTTTTTAAAACTTGAATTTAACAATTATCGCATACATATCATTCACATACTAATCATTCAAACATTATAATTCAAGAGTAAACATGGTATTTGCATATATAAACATAACATAAATCGGTATCACAAATATTGTTGTACTTAATCGAAAAAAACAGGCAATTGATTAAGTACAAGTTTTCTTAATACCCAAGGCAACTCCAAATTTGTGAGGGAGTTTGGAGGTCCTGATGCATATTCAGACACCACTGTGTCACGATGTTTTCTCCCTCACCTGAGTGTGTCGGGTCGCTAGGTTCTCTGTTTGTAGGTGACCTTACTTGATCCGATCTCCTCTCAAACTTTTCATTAAGCCAAAATAACATTAATTAGTTAACTTGCGATAATAATTATACTTACGAAATAAATTTTTACGCGAAGATAAAACTTCCGATTTAAAATAAATTTAATTGCTTTCGTTCATCTTATTCAAGGTTGAATATCCTTGAATCATCATTTGTCATTGAAAGTCTTACAATCAAATAACACTTTTTAATGTAAGATTTTCAATAAAACTTATACCAGAGTTATGTCGTAATCCGTGGATATACACCAGGCTAGTTTCCAGGAAAGAGAGGTGGGATGTAAAGACACCCTTAAATATCAATTCTTTCCTTAGATAGAACCTTTCTAGACATGTATTCCCACTTCATTACATTTTTCCGATAGTTCATAAATCTTATTTTTTTAAAGTAAAACATTTTTATTAAAATTAACCTTTCAAAATAAGATCATTAAGCTAGACTTATCATTTTTAAAGTAAGTCAATTTAAACAAAATCAATAAATCAATATTTTTTAAGTAAATCTTACCATTTTAAAGTAAGCTCACTTAACTAAGATTCAACATTTTAAAATAATTTTACCATCTAAGACTTCATAACACTTTAAGTTTATAAAGTCAAGACTTTTAGGTAAATCTCATTATTTCAAGTATACTTCTAAAACAAATTTTCATGAACATCTTAACAACTCCTAATTGTTTTAGGAAAAACCTCAAGGGTTAGTAAGTGTTAATTGCATAGTCATGAAAAATAAATCCTAAGGTAAGACTTTCTACTACTTTAATATCCAAAACTTCATAACACTTTAAGTTTATGAAGTCAAGACTTTAATAAATCATCTTTTATCCCAAATCATTATTTTAACTTGGAAATCAAAGAGTAAAATATGCTAAACCATTTTTAAACATAATACTTTCTAAAAATAAAACATTTTTAACAACAACTTATCAACATCATAAACTTTCAAGCATTAAAGGTTCCTTTGATGTTAAAATCATCACCTTTAAACATATTCAAATACTAACAATAATTTCTAATATTTTCCAAAAATAACTCATCTAACCTTGTCCGAAGATATAGTTTTTCCATCTAAGAACAAGGAAGAAATTTCAAGATTTACAAAAGTCAAAAACTACATAAAGGTTCATATGATTTTATTATCATCCCCTTTAGTTATGCCTTCATAAAATACTTAAAGAACAAATATAAATTCTACTATGTGAACAATATAATAAAAGCTCATAACTTTCTATGAAGTATGAGAAGAATATGAAGAAGAGAAAATAAAAGACTGCCTTAGTTTGATTTAGTGTAAAAATGAGAGAATGGGGTAAGGTATTTATAGGAGAGTCTCACCCTCATCAAATCATAAAATTTAGTGTAAAGTAAGTAGATTTAGGGGCTTTTGGAAGCTTTTGCATTACTTGTGTAGCAAGTAAGTGACTCATGAATGATGACTTCCAACATTATTGATATGATGTAATTTCCCAATAAACGTCGTGTCCGAACATTTTCAGATAATTTTCGTACGGAAATATACAATCTTCTGATATAGGACATTTGCCCGAAATGCCGAAACTTGAATTTCCAGGTGAAAAATATCTAGAGATGAGTTACAGACAAACTTGGTGTCTATTTTGACTAGAAATAATATTTAGAAGCCAACAGAGAAATCAGAATTCGATTCCGAGTTACGTAACTCAAATATTGGGCGAAAACTCGATAAAAAGACCCGAAATCGTCTCGGAAACTTTTATTCTCCAAAAATCTTGAAAAAATAGGGAAAGCAAGAAATTAATAATACAAGACTAAAATGCAACTGAGGTTTAGCCTAAAACATTAATGATTAATTTATATAATTAATCCATTAATACTAATTGGTTAATTAAAAGTGCTCTAAAAAGCACGGTGTTACAGACTGTGATGCTCAAGTAAAGAGAAATTTTCAAATTGGTATCCAACTTTGCTGGAGTTGAAGATAATGCACTATCGAGTATGGACTCAATCACAAACTGGGAATTCTCTATCTTCTTGAATGTCTTATGTTTCAATATTAATTGCTTTCAGTCGAGTCTAACAATATTTTTTTAAAATCAATCTTCAACTAATGAGTGTCCTTAGTAGTGAGATCATGAAATGCATGTAGAAAAATGATTTCTTATTGATGCATGATATGCTTGAGGTGAATATTTTATTCTCTTATCATGTTACTTTGAATTGAGATGCAACTTATTGCTCAAAATGATGCATGAAATGCAAGTGATGTCGACCTTGAGCTATACTTAAAAATGACGATGTATTCCATTTATGCTTTGATGTATGAATGTTGTGAGACTAGTATTTTTAAAGCATATGATGCATGCATGTGATTGCTTTTTGAATGCATAAGGCTATTTATGATGAGATGACATGGTTTATTACAATAAATACAATGATATGGTGAGATATGAGATTAAAACGTATGATATAGTAATTCATGAAGTAGAATGTTTGAATAATTTTATTTTGATTTTTTTGATGAATATATGCATAAGTGAATGTTTGTATGAGTAATGTGTTTATTTTTTAAATTACATGTGTACATGAGTGAATGAATGCTTAATAATTTTTATGCATGAATGAATGCCTAAGTCAATGATTGATTATTTTTCTTTCTGAATATATGAAGAAAAAAATAGAATGATTGAGTGAATGAATGAAATGTAGATGAATGTATGATCATTTTATTGTTTTTATGAATGTATGCATAAGTGAATTATGTATGAGTAATGTGTTTATTTTTTAAATTGCATGTATACATGAGTGAATGAATGCTTAATATTTTTTTATGCATGAATGAATGCCTAAGTCAATGAATGATTACTTTTTTTCGAGTGCATGAATGAAATTTTTTTAGAATGATTGAGTGAATGAATAAAATGTAGATAAATGTATGGTGTCGCGACCCGATTTTCGGTTGGAAGACCGGCTCTACGACTAGGGAGGAGGCGAACTCGATTTCTACCTCTCCCGATTGATTTGGAGTCGCCACTACGTTTTTTGCGGTTAAAACGTAGAAAACTCTATAGTAAGCCCAATTAGGATAATATGGTCTTTAGACAGAGATTCTGAATTCGGGAGTCGATTACGGATCGGGGAAGGTATTAGCACCCCGTCCGCCCGTATTAAAACGGTACCCTCGCTAATATCATGGACTTTTATACCCTTAACAATTATTCATTTAAAATTATTTATTTTTATTATTGAGCCTGACAATATTGACTTTGGTCCTACGTACCCCTATTAAGGGGATCAAGGCTTACGTAGTTCTATTTCAAAAATTGTTTTTTACTTTGGTTGATTGTTGATGATTTGGAAAATACCGATAGGTTTTAGAAGTTTTAGTTTATTGAATTGGTTAATTTGAATTTTGTTCAAAATATGTAATTGTTTCGGTTCAATGAGACTAATAGTTTAGAATTGGTGTTGGTCGTAGACCTTCTCCTCATTTCTATGGGAGTTAGAGACGACTCGAACCATGACCTCACTATAAAAGTCTCAGAAAACTTGTTTGGTAAAATAGCTTTTAATTATTTATATAGAATTAATAGTTTAGAGACGGTGTTGGTTGTAGACCTCACTATAAAGGTTCTGATGGTGGCGGTTTTATGGTGGTTCAGGTTGCTCCTTAAGATTCAGTAACATACATGGCTTTTTGCTCTCTATTTTACTGCATTAAGGTTTCTCATGAATGCTGTCATTTATGCTGATTATGACTGTGTGTATGTGTAACTGCAAGGGACATATCCTCTGGTTTACCACCGCTATTGGACCACCGTGAACCACCATAAAACCGCCACCATCAGAACCTTCGGCTATCACCGTGGCTCCCTCCATTCCCGCGTCTGGACCGTCGGCACCGAGGTAGAAGACAGATTCCACCTCTTGGGCCACCGCGTGAGAGAAGATGAGGATGAGGGTTTTTCACCTCTTGGGATTAATCCCCTTTTCTCTTCCTTGTTTTTTTATTAAATGGAGGGGGTGCCGTGAAACCCCTCCAAATTAACCTCTTTCATTTCTTTTTTTCTTTTTTATTTTTGTTTTATTTACTCAAGTAAATTTATTTATTTATTCTATTACATCAATTAATTATTTATCTTGGCAAGTTGAATTGAAATGAACATTAATCAAGTGGGTTTTATACTAACTCTTGAATAAAGATCACATATCTTATCCCAAATTATATTAACATTTGCTTAATAAAAATAATAAAATTTTTTGTTACCAAATTAATTTTATGAGACTTTTATAGTGAGGTTATGGTTCGAGTCGTCTCTAACTTCTCTGAGAATGGGAAGAAGGTCTACGACCAACACCGTCTCTAAGCTATTAAATTTCTTATATAAAAGTGATTCATAACGGTTGTATCACTTAATTTCATGTGGTGTCCCTAATTATTTTATCACCAAGTTAATCATGGAATTGTTATAGTAAGGTTATGGTTCGAGTCGTCTCTAACTTCTCCAAAAAATGAGAAGAAGGTCTACGACCAACACTATCTCTAAACTATTAATTCCATATATGTTCATAATTAATAAACTATTTTTTACTAAAATATTATATCCATAAATAATTAAAAACTATATTATCAAATTAATTAAGGAATTATTATAGTAAGGTTATGGTTCGAGTTGTCTCTAACTTCTCCGAAAATGAGAAGAAGGTCTAC